>NC_056737.1:478557479-478808341 GCF_019279795.1 Protopterus annectens | reverse complement strand
AATAGGCAACCCACCAGAGGTAGCTACAGTACCCAAGCTAGTAACTTCATCAACATCAGTACCATCGATAAAAGCATTAAAATTCTTGTTGTTTCTTCAAAAAAGCTTAAGATCAATTAAAACATTAGTAACAGAAGCCCTTCGTGAGGGAATGAAGTTCAAGCCTTTGCGTAAACAGTTTAAACAGTAATAAGTACGATAATGCTTACCCGCTTAGAACCAGCGGTATTAAGTTTAAAAGACCTTTTGCTTCTAATAATGTACTTTTTAGTTCAGGTCAAGTAATTAACTCTTTGCATTTGGCACAGAATGTGAATGCTTGTGAAGAAGCACAGGATTTGTTTAACAGAAATTGTAAAGAAGCACCCATCATAATTTCTTTGAATACTAACAATAGAGATGAAGAAGCTGGTAGTTCTCCTGTTAAAGTTAATGGTTCTTGTGCCCAGAGTGAACTGTTACCACAAAGTTCGTTGATTTCAAGTCACAACACTCTCAAGGAATCTACTCCAGTTTCTCATGCAGTTAAGAGACAAAGCACTAGTTTCGAGAGGCTTAACAGATCCCAACCACTTTACTGTTAAAAATACATTCCCAGCACAAAATGGACAGTTCAAACATATAAACAATGTTGATCCAACTGCTTCTACTAGTGCTGATCATTTTTTATTGTTCAGCCCCAAGACCAGAGTCCTATGATTTTTTCCAGAGGAAGGAATCAAGGCAAAGTGAGAGGGAGAGCGAGAGGAAGAGGCAGAAGCAGAGCAAGAGGACAGAGACATTTTTAACTGCTTCTAACAACCTGTTTCCTGACCTTGTACACACCCAAGACATTTTTAATCTTACAGACATTACTCTTGATGAACACTTTTTTTGTTTAACACACTATATATATATATATATATATATATATATATATATATATATATATAGCTATATATATATACACAAGCACACAGATATATATATATATATATATATATATATACATACATACACACACACACACACACACACACATATATACACATACATGTGTGTGCGTATAAACAGACTGAGGTCATACCATCCCAGTAAAAGATGACCCTCACATGAAGCATGGCAGTATCAAACTAGTGTTTGAAATACTAGTGCTTGTCACTAGTGTTTTGCAAACAAGCCAGACTCCTGATACAACTTAGATGGTTAACCTTTTACTTAATGCATAACTAGCAGTAATTATGGAAAGCACACAGCAAAATCTACAGTATGTGCAGTTTTGAGAACTGAAAGGCATGTGCTTTGCTACACCTTTTGAAATTATAGAAGACATTGCATCTTCTTGTCTTGAGGAAAATTATCTTTTGCTTCTCATTCCATAAAAACCCTAATAGTAAGTCTAGTGTTATTTTTTGCATCTGAGCAGAAGTCAAACTTGTAACAGGTGGAGATATAATGCGAAATGTCAGATTGTGACAGTGAAAAGCATATGATTACCTGCTATTGGTATTAATGTACAGAAGCCCTTAACTTAAATTCTCCATAAAGTATTCACATTGAATTTTTAAGGTAAATTAAGATACTTGGTTACAACCTGTACCAAAGACTGCAATTCTACTCTCAGTAGCTTAAAAAAAGGTCAGCACTATACTTTCCTCCATTACTCTAGCTAATTCAGAGCAAGGAGTTTGAGTTTTGGCATGTCAGAAAGCGATCCTTTCTCTGTAGAAATATACATGATTACTATTCCTGATGGAATGTTAACTCTAAGAATATACTGTGAACTACTGTTATTGTTGCCTTAACAAAAGTCCATAAACCCTTCAACTACAAAGTCACACAGAGAAAGGCTTAAGAACCCCTACATATGGCACTTCTATATGAAGGGACAGGTATAATTCCCCTTTGAAAGTTTAAAATAAAATGTTGAGGAATTTTAAATAGGATACTCAGGTACAGAATAAAATGCTACCAAGACTAAAATTTGACCCTCAAGGGCTAAACGGCAGTTCAGTACTCAATCGACATTAACACTATGGCTGCTTCATGTCGGAGTTTAAACCATGGCAAGTTACAAATTATGTAATGAAAACTCCAAATAGCTACATGGGTAGAATTATGGTCTCATGGACTTGAACCCACGTCTACTACACAACAGGCAGAATATGTCTTGTAAATGAATGTACTATTTTTGGCAGGTTGTGCAGTTCAGTGGATTAGGGGAGTTAACATGGGTGATGGCGTTGATGGTTCTAATCTGGAAGTATCCACATCTTTTTACGCATGCAATCAGTCGTGAGGGATTTAGGCACCCCGGTTGACAGCAACCTGACTTTTGACCACCATGTTGCTTCTGTTGTATGGAAAGCTTTCTATATGGCCCACCTCTTTAGTAAAGGTATCTCATCCAGGGACAAGGAGATAACATACCTTCATTCGTCCCTTATAAGGCCCATTATTGAGTACAATGCCCTGTTTGGCATGTACCTCGCAAAGCATACGCAGCAGCTGGAGAGACCACAAAGGTTCCTCACTAGGAGATTCTGGGGCCTCAAAAATCTACCATATGCAGACAGGCTAAAAGCCCTATTCTTTTACTCAGTTTCATACAGACTCCTCAGAGGTGACCTCTGTCTTACATTCAAGGCAATCTCGGACCCTGCCTTGATGGGACTGCTGCGTATCCGCACATCAAGCTCCACTTGAGTAACCTTCACTTGCGGAGCCATCCCAGTCTGACATCAATAGGACTTGTTGGTGGGACAGATTTGTGTCCCAGAGACCCCCCCCCATCTGTGGAACAAACTCCCTTCTCCACGTCAAGCAGTGCACCTTTCTACCCCTTTTTAAGTGCAATCTGGATAACTGGATGGGAAACAGAAAATACATCCCTGGGATTTCACCCGTATCCCTGCTGGACAGGGGCATCATATGCTGTCTTGACTAAACTCCTTGGCTAGGCTTATAAGGGCCAATAGCCTAGCCACTTCCTATGATCCTATGAACCATTATGGCATTTTATCAAGTATAATGCAACAGAAACTCCTATAAAGTATTTACCTTTGGTAATAAAATGCCATATGTAATTTCCACTTCAAAAATGTATAACAATTTCAGGGAATTATGAAAAGACTTTTGTAGAGAATGTATTTACTAACAGAATTCTACCCCAAGGATTTAAATGCAGTTTAATGCAAAACTGACTCCACCACTTTGGTTTGGACCACTGAAGCTCGATTCATAGCATTTTCCAATAAAAGCATATCATCTTTTTTTTCTAGAAAAACTTTTTTTTTTTTTTTTTTTTTTTTTTTTTTACACAAGACGTAATAGCAACTTAGTACCCTTAGTCTGAAGAGAGGGCATATACCACTTCCCAGTGGAAACAGACTATAATGCAAAATGTCAAACTGTGGCAATAAAGGGCTATTAGCCCCTGCATTAAGTACCTAGGTAAAAAGGCAACAAATCAAATCCTTCTTTGAGATCTGCAATGATGAGAAACTTAGCTGGAAAATTCACCTAAGACTAGCTGTCACCTCCCCAAGAACTTAGTTTTGTTGATGCCAAATGTGCAGTCTCAAAAGTCTTGTATTTGTCTGCCATGAAATATATAGGGATTTTTACTTATGATGCAATAACTCAGAAAACATATTCTACACCAGTGCTGCAAAGCACTGCCTAGCACATTATATCCACCAAGCATTGTGCCAGAAAATTGATTTGTGAATGTCGTTTAAAGTGATGCAGTACTTCTCAGCTCCTAAAGTCCTATTTCCAGGGTTATCTTTTGAAAGGGAAGTACACAACGCACCTGTGACTGCCATTCTATTCTTAGAGATTTCAGTGCTCAATCCTATTTTTTCTGCAATACACTGCCCTCTCAACACAGCAGTGAAATACACGTTGTCTTGTTTGGTGATATAAGATTTTTATTTACTTCAGATATGACATATTAGTTTTTTTAATATATTCTAAGCACGTACAGTAATCCGTATCCTGAGCAGCACAATACAATACTGCACTCCTAATGATAAATGAATACAAAGCAAAATGATAGATGGTAAAAATGAAATACCTGTGAAAACTCATTTTAGTAAAAGTTTCACAGATTTAAATCAGAATACTTATTTACAAAATGTCCCAAAAATGCCACTCACACTTTGGGATTTCACTGCAGCTCATTTCTGAATGTGACTGCAGCACGCTGACTAGCTTGGCATATGCAGTTTTAAGTCTGCAGTCACAAAAAATATTCTTTATCTAAGGAAATAAACCTGATTTTTACTTCCACCATAATGACGCCACCACAACCATGAATTCTGGACATGAGCTGTACTCTGCCATCCTAATTACATGTCAAATGCTCTTCATCAAAAAGAAACAGACTGAATATGTTCCTTACCATATTACATATACAGATATATATAGGACAACAAATCTACATATTTGTGAATAATGGAATGACATCATGTGAAATTTCTGGTTAAGACAATTCCCTGCGATGCTTTTTTTTTTTTTGTCACCCGTGATTTCAGTTACGTTATAAAAAGCAAAATATATTTGATTTAATGAGCACGTACGTTATAAAAACAGGATCTAATACAGTGTTTAATGATGGGCTAAATTAAGATCCTGCCCTGGAGCAAAGAATTAAAAACAGCAGAAAAGGTAAAACACATGTACCAGCACTTATATTTCTCTGCTTAAATAACAGTCCTTTAAAACCTATTAGCTTTTAGTTCAATGCTTCCTACATGAGATTTGTCATCAGGAAATCTGAGTTGCTGTGTAGCCTGTAAGAGCATACTTGTCTGAAAAGAATAATTCCCTGTACTCCTAAAATAATCAACAGTTTTATGTACTGCATCTCCTAAAATACAACACAGATCAAACTGTAAGCTATGCAACTTAGTATGTGATGTTAAAGTGTTTATATATTCACATACATGCATACAAACTTAACACTGTAAAACTACCAATAATAAAAAAAAAAAAAAGTAAACAAACCCTGTCATAGGTAGGTACTAGGCTATCTGGCCGAGGGCATTTATAAGGCTAGCCAGAATGTGTCAGCTTTCGCCACCCTATTGATTAATTAACTGAGCCTCTGTCAAGAAGAGCCAATGAAGTGATCCCAGGAGTGTATTTTCTGTTACCCATCCACTCGTCAATGTTTCTCTTGAAGAGCGTTGGTGAGGGGCTCTGCCTAATGTAGTTAGGAATTTTGTTCCAAAGCACGGGGACCTCTGTGACAGGAATCTATCCCTCCAGCATGTTCTATTTATTGTTGTGGCGAGGTTTAGCTCACTAGAGCGGGTGGCTTGCAGTGCTTGGATTTCTTTAGGTGGAGCATGTCCATTAATTCTGAGTTGGACATGGCTTTGTAAGTCAGGCAGAGATCACCTCTGATTAAGCGATATGCCACCGAGTACAGCCGGAGTTTTTCCAGTCGGGCTGCATAGGACATATGTTTGAGGCCAGTAGTCCTCTTGGTGAAGTACTTTTGTGGTCTTTCCAGCTGTTGGATGTGTCTTGTGAGGTACATCCCAAATGGGGCATTGTACTCTATGATGGGTCTGATGAGTGACGAGTAGAGGGGCACTATAACCTCTATTTCTACATGCAAACCCTTTAGTAATTAGATGGGCTACATGGAAGGATTTCCTAACTACTTTGGCTATAGGATAGTCAAAGGAGAAATTACTATCTGCCTGAGTCCACAGATCTCTTACTACCTCTTCTGTATTAAGGGGGCTGCCACCTATGTGGTAATTCATGTGTGTTTTGTTTTTCCCAAACAGGATGATTATGCATTTTTTGGTGTTTAGCTTGAGACCATGACTTTGACACCAGGTGTCCGTCTCAGTAAGGCTCTTTTGGAGAATGTCCATGTCAGCCAGAGAGTCAATTATGGCTCCCAGTTTGCAGTCATCGGCAAATTTGGTTAGCCATAGTCCTCCTGTGTTTGCCTGCACTTCTGAGAAGTATATGCCGAACAGCAGAGATCCCAGGACCGAGCCTTGTGGGACACCACTTGTGACTGGTTTAGAGTCGGGCCTGGATCCCGCTATTCTTACCGTGTGAGTTCTGTCTGTACGTCAGTTGTCAACCCATCTCGTGACATAGGGGTTTATGTTCAGGCTGGTGAGTTTTTCTCTAATTCCCGAGTGGGGAATAGTGTCAAAAGCCTTGGCGAGGTCAAGGTAGGCTGTGTGAACGACCTTCCCCTCAACTATGGCCTTGGTGACTGTCTTGAAGAAGTCAACCATGTTTAGTAGGCATGATCTGCCCTTAAAGCCGAACTGGGTAAGGTCAAGTGTTTGGAGGTTCCCAATGTCTTTGTTAAGGAGTTCCATAATGATGCGCTCCATAGCCTTGCAGACCAGGCTAGTCAGGCCTATGAGGCGATAGTTACCCATGGTCAGTTGTGGCCCCTCCTTTGTGGAGCGGAATAACTGTTGCTCTGTGCCATTCTATGGGCACGTAGCCTGTAGAGAGGCTGAAGTTGAACAGTGTGTGTTTAGGTGGGGGGGGTTAGTTCGTTCTGTAGTTTGTGCAAGACACAGCCTGGGACACCATCTGGCCCAAATGACGCTGTGCTTTTGGCTTCTGAAAGGGCCGTTTTCACCTGCGCGTCTGTGATTTCTGGGACATTACACTTTTCCGGTATTGTTGTGGGCCCTTTTGGGGGTGAGGGGGGGGTGAAGTTTGCACTGAATCTATCTGCCAGGATGTTTGCAATATCAATAGGTTCAGTATATTTTGTGCTATTTTGCACTAGCTCAGAGCATATTTGCGAGTTGCCACTTAGATTCTTGACATAGCTAAAGAAGGCTTTGTGGTTATCTTTCGAATCCTTGGCTATTTTTCTTTCGAAGTTTGCCTTGGACGATTTTATGAGGGACCTTAGTTTCTTACTGATACTGATCAGGGATGTCTTTCCTTCTTGGGATTTGCTTTTTTTCTGTCCCTCCATTGCTGTATTTTTCTTCCAAAGACAGCAATACCTCAAACTAAATCATACTCCACTAATTACAATTCATGGTACAGAATTTAAGGCCATAAGGATAACATATCCACAGCAGCATGATTTATATAAAAATAAAGACTGTGGAAGCACTGACAGTAACTGTACAATTAAAAAAAAATCTCTTCACTGCAACACACCATCATTAGCCAAATCAAACTTCTGCTTCCCAATCCCTTAATTTTTCCCTTATATTTTTGCCTAGTCCCTTGTAAAAAATTATGACAGTTGTTCAAAAATGGTAGGAATTAGAATTATTTATTTATTTTACATTTGTTGACTGGGTTTATCCGACTGAGCTGGTAGCTCTTTTTCAGCGGAGGCCTGGAGAGAAGCTCCACAAAATATGTATACATTGTAGTAGTTTAGATTTCAGATCAGCTGTTAGGACACATTAATAATTTTGTACATAAAATTTATATTGTGTTCAGACAAATTCTAACATGAGTTATTCAAAAAAAGAGTTTTAAATATACAATTTAACTATAGACAATACAGTACAGGTATATACTTGGGTTTAACCCATGTCTAATTATAAACCTTGATTTAGAGAATAGGACAGTAGAGGTAATGGAGCACAGTTGGGAAGTGTAGGTTAAAGGCGTAATGGTAGTAAGTAGTAGACAGGGGTGACATGAGAGTAGAAGTACGTTTAGGTTGATAAACAGAAGTGAGATTATGTAGGTAGGGGAGAGATTGAGTAGAGATTATAGTGTGCTGCAAAAGGTAAATATGAAGGAGTAGAAGTTAGGGAGGATGAGTAGCAGAGAATATGTTAAGGAGGCGGAGTACAATGGCAGGTCCATTGACTGTTCTGGTATTTTTTCAAGGCTGATTTGAAATGTTTAGCTTTGTTGACAGTCCTAATTTCCTGTGGGAGTTTGTTCCATGATTTAGCAGGGTTGTATTTGCATAGGTTGCAACCAGATTTATTCTTTGGTTGATGGGTTTTTGTAGCAGGTCTTGGTCTGAACTTCGAAGAGTCCTAGTAGGAGTGTAGTAGGAGATATGGGAGAACAGGTTGGGACAGTATGAAGGTTGATATAATATGCTGTGAATAACCATGAGCTATGACAGAAGAAGATGGTGGGGAAATTCTAGCCAGTTCAATGCTTTTACAGAGATAGTGATGAGATTTATTAGTTTGGTTTGGTTTACTGCAAATCTGGAAACTTTGTTATAGGTATACTCTAACTTAGTAAGGAATGATGAATTAAGGTTTGTGAGGACTTGGGAGCTGTACAGTAGACTTGGTAGTAGATAAGTATGTGAGAGTGATAATCTTGCTTTGTTACTGAGGAATGTTTTGCTTCAGTATAAGAGTATCAGTTTTTGGTATGTTTTACTGATACAATTGTTAGAATGCAGATCAGATTTTAACTGGTCATCGATTATGACACCTAAGAGTTTGGTGGAAGACTCAACAGTGATGGGTGTGTGTTGTTGAGAGTATAGAGAAGGAAGATTTAAGATTAATGTTTTTTGGGAGAAAAAGTAGGAGTTTAGTTGTTGTTGTCTTTTCGGCTTTTCCTGGTTAGGGGTCACCACAGCGCAACTCCGGTCCACTAATGATTGGCAGTAGATTTTTTTATGGTGCCAAGTTGCCAGCCCGACGCCCAACCTTCAGTGAAGGCACACCTATTCACACATGTCTTTCGGAGGCCACTCGACTGTGGGGAGGACATGCAGACTCCACAGAGAAGGCACTCCAGCCGAGAATCGAACAGGAGAACCTCTTGCTGTGAGGCAACAACGCTACTGCTATACCACCGCGGCTTTATAAGCTGGTTATTGGATAGCTAGGTGTCAAATGAATTGAAGGAAGACTGGGTAAGTGAGAGTTGTTCAGTAGGAGTGTCAGCAATAGAGATAACTGTGGAGTCATCAGCATATTGTACAAGTGATGATGGAGGGCAAGATGTATAGAGTAGGTTTGTGAAGATATTGAAAAGTAATGGACCAAGAATAGAACCTTAATAAATTCCAGTTTTTACAGGCTGAGGAGATGAGAGGGCAGACAGCCATTTTACAGATTGTTGACGATCAGAGCGGTAGCTAGAAAACCATTCTATAGTTTTGATAGAGAAGTTGAGGTTATTCAGACTACTTAGAAGGAGAGAGTGGGAGACGAGTCAAAAGCTTTTGAAATAAAGGAATTTTACATTTTTTTTGCTCAAAAAAATGCATCATGATGCCACACTTATTTAGAACACCCGATAAAAAAAGCAGCAGTAATTTCAAATCCAAGATAATTATAACCAGCCAATGTCACTCAGACATATTCTTCTTCCAAAGGCAAGTGTTTACTTGGAGGCATTCTGTCTGAGTGCTATTGGCAGATTACATACATCTAGCTCGCAAGTGAAATTTTGGCATTTTGTTTGGTACGTTGTCCAGAAGTCTTAGCCTTTTCTGAAATTCTTTTGCAAAGAAGTTCAGAGTCAAACAGTTTAATTTTTTTCCTATAGAGTACAATGTACTTCCACTTTTATCGCTTTCCTTGATTTTATACAATACACTTGAAACCCCATATTTCAACTCTAAACTGTTCCTTATTTTGCAGCACATCCTTAGTTTTGCCTTATGTTTTAACCCACTACCTTGTAAAAATCACCATATACAACAGTTAAAAATGCCAGACATTACAGTTTCATACTTAATGTTACAAAAATACACAATGTCAAACCTTATTTAAGCAGCCAACCCCAACACACACAAAAACGGGAAATGGGCAATTATTGGTGCTGAGTTATATAACTGTAAGCATATAACACATACAATGAATGCTCTGTGCTTCTTGGTTAAAGCATTACTGCACAGTGTTTTCTGCTAAACCCCAGTTTATTAGCATTCTTCTGATGTAGGGCAGGTTATCCTAAACGAAAAAAAAAATCAAATGGTACTCTAATATCCACACAGTTTGAGGACTTGTTACTTAGAAAAAAATATTCCAAAATTGGTATCTCCTTAACAGTATACCATATTAGTTTAGTCTCTCGCACAGGATATTCTGAGTCCAAGTTCACCTGGAATTTAAATTTTGAGGTTACAAAATGATTGTTTACTGGAATATAAAAACAATTCATATACTGTGTGATGTGCTTGACTACATTTTTACCTTGCTGCATTTTGATTTGCAGAATCATGTTGTACATACCTCTCAACTGTACCTTATCAAGAGGAATGTGCTTCTTGAGTCGTAAAAATTGTGTTCTACATTATGTCATACTGAAAAGGTTTAGCACACATTCAGTGTGAAAAATGTTTTGCACTATCCATAGTAAATACTGAATCACATTAATGCATCAAAAATTTTTTTTACTTAACAGTTAAGCATGCTATGAGCTTCATACATGTAGTCTTTTTAAATGTTCTTCACTTTGCCCATTTGTTTCAGAATTATTTACTGTGTGCCTTACAAGAATGGTAAATATTGTAAATGGAAAAAAGTAAGCATATTTAAATATGGCTTTTCTCTTAAATGACTTCATCTAAGCCTACATAAGGCATTTGCATACAATGATACAACAAACTTTCAAGGGCAGGTCTTGCCTTTATCTGTTCTAATGAACTGCATACTGTCTAAGCACTTCTGAAGATTTGCAAGTCCATACCAGCATTCAACTTCTTCTTTTGGCTTTTCCCGGTTAGGGGTCGCCACAGCGGATCATCTGTCCGCCCATGATTGGCAGTGGAGTTTTACGGTGTCGAGTTGCCAGCCCGGCACCCAACCTTCCACAGAAGGCACACACTCACACCTAGGGCCAATTTAGAGTGTCCAATCCACCTACTGCATGTCTTTGGGATGTGGGAGAAAACCGGAGCACCCGGAGGAAACCCACGTGACCACAGGGAGGACATGCAGACTCTGCACAGAAGGCACCCCAGCCGAGAATCGAACCGGAGAACCACTTGCTGTGAGGCGACAACGCTAACCGCTGCACCACCGTGGCCACCCCCATACCAGCATTCAACTAGTTACCTTAAATTCAAGGAACTCTGGTTGGTTCTTCTTGCACTACCCATCATATTATGTTAGTATTACCAGTCAGCTGGCTGACTCATTTCTTAACTTTCAACACTGCACTGATGGATAAGACTCCATCTAGAAATATAACCCAAAATTAAATGTAATGAAAAAAGAAAATTATTTCCAATATTCACTATCCATTTTGATGTCCATTCACCAAACAATGGTGGTAAGACCCTTTATGTGTAAAAATGCATGTATAACAATAGGGAGGAAGGCATCCCGTCCTCTGTTGCCATCTGTAATCTGAATTAATGACATCTTGCATATCTTCCTCTGTAGTGATGGACAACAGCCAACTTGGGGTGAATACAATTCAGCTCTACACTCCTTAAGTTATTATCTGACTAGTCAGTTTTTCTTTGGCAGTGCATCCAAGCCTATAGAATAAGATATCACTACAAGTCAAAATACTATGCTGACTACCTCTAAGGCTAATCTTGATGACTGGATGGATAGATACAAACTATACAAGTAATTGCAAACCTAAATGCATGCAATTCAGTGCAAGTCCGCAAATCCACTAACCCAAAAATCAACCAGCACACAGATGTACGATATCTCCAAATATTCTTTATTGGAGAATCTCAGTGAAGCAACAGACTGTTTTCACTGAATAAATCAGCTTTGTCAGTTGATGAAAAAATATGATGCAGCTGACTTACTCAGCAAAACCTGTCCTTATGGTTCACTGAGATTCCACAATAAAGAATATTTAGAAGAGATGTATCTGCATGCTGGTCTATTTTTTGGTTGTTGGGGACAGATTTGCACTAGACTCATGCACAACTCTCTGTGATGTGGAAGGCAAGAACTATTACGTACTCAAATAGGGAGGAAGAAATTTTTAAGGGTGTCTGTTTAAAGATATATATGACTAGGCATCTCATGGTCCTCGCGATCACTTACTTAGTGTTGCTCCTATGTTCTTATGATGAGATGATAGCTTACTTGAATAATTTTGGAAATAGAACCTTATTTTCTTAGATTTATTTATTGACATTTGCCAGGAAAGGCCAACCAGGTCGCAAGAGCCCATTTCAGAGGAGGCCCAGGGAGAAAAACTCCCCTTAACAGAGAAAATAAAAAAAATTCAAAAGACATTACATAAGAAACGGATGAAAATTATACATTTCAAAAATAAATAATATTGCACTGAACAGACATACTGAAAATATATTACAAAGAGAGCAATAAGAAAAAGCAAATTAAAACACTATATACAATTCTGGAGAGCACCCTTTTGGCAATTCACAGTAGTAGTAAGCAAAAGTCATGCGCTTAGTTCAATTGTGAATATAAAAAAAAAAGAGAGTGATTAGGATAGATTGAGTCGCGGTGGTGCAGTGGTTAGCATTGCCACCTCACAGCAAGAGGTTCTCCTGTTAGATTCTTGGCTGGAGCACCTTGTGTGTAGAGTCTGCATGTCCTACCCGCGGTCGAGTGACGTTTAAAGACATGCAGGTAGGTGTGTGCGTGAATGGGTGTGCCTTCTTTGAAGGTTGGGCATCGGGCTGGCAACTCAGCACCGTAAAAAATCCACTGCCACTCATTAGCGGATCAGAGTTCCGCTGTGGCCACCCCTAACCAGGAAAAGCCAAAAGACATTACTAGTATAAATGGAAAGGAGATCATAGGAAAAGGTTATGTAAAGTGGTAAACAGGGTAGGATTAGCCAGGTGAAGATAAGGAAGTGAAGACGGGTACTGAATCTGTACAGACAGGACTGGAAAAAAGTAGACAAGATTTAGGTTCAACTGGTAGTACAGCAGGAGCAGCACCATGAGTTTAATAGGTAGCTTTTCAGAAGATGCTTGAAGGAAGGATGGCAGGATATAGTTCTAATAGTCTGTGGAACAGAATTCCATTTTTTTAACAGAGGAGTAGTAGTAAAGGATATTTTCCATTGTTTTTGAGGTTTATAGATTGTGAGAAGTTATTAAAATGAAGGGGTCTGCTTCGGTGATGGGAAGGAAGAAGAGAGCTAAGTGCATGACAGACTTTGGGGTTGACAAATGTTATGGGCAGTAGCTAGTTGTACAAAGTTCAGGTAGTGGGGGAGTTCAAGCCAGTTCAAACTTTTAAGGGCCTTCCAGTGATGGGTTAAGTACTATTTATTGGCAGCAAATTAAGCATCTTTGTTTTAGCATATTTCTAGTTTTAATGGACACCTCCAAGTTGGTAAAGATAGGGGCACCATACAAGAGTGAAAGAAGGAGATAAATGGTTGCTAGGGTAGTTTTAGCAGAGTTAGTAATAAATTTATTTCTATAAAGCATGCCCATTTTCTGGTGAGTTTATTTATATATATATATATATATATAGAGAGAGAGAGAGAGAGAGAGAGGGAGATAAAACTTTGATTGTGGAGTTCAAATCTGATGTTATCAAATGTCACACCAAGCAGTTTTGTATGGGATACAATTTCCGTATCTGTATTAAGTGGGAAGACTGAAATGATTTGACCTTCAGGTGTGATTTGGGAAGGAACAGGATTACTTTTGTTTTTTTGGGGGGTTGGGTAATAATTGGGCACTGTGAAGCCTGTTTTCAACAGAGGTGAAGGCTTCTTGTGTTTTTAAGGAGATGCTCCAGAGTGTCAGATGAGCATATTAGTGTTGAATCATCTACATATTGTATTAGTGATGTTTGCCTAGAAGTGGACCAAGAATTAAGCCTCGAGATAAACCAGTGGTAACGGGGAGGTAAGAAGACAAGGCACGTTACCATCTAACAGTTTGCTGTCTATCAGACATGTAGCTTTTAAACAAATGAAGTGAAGGAGGGGATAAAGGCTGAAATGGTGCAATTTTTGAAGGAGTTTGCTATGTGAGATGGTATACAAGGATTTGGATAGATCTAGAAATATGGAAGAGATAAGTTTGCCAGACTTCTTTTTCTTCTTTATATTAACTAAAAAGGATAACAGTGCAGTAGTTGTACTATGGCCAGGTCAGAATCTATGCTGAGTACTGGTTAAGAGCTGTTCTGAGAGGAGATGATGAAGTTGCTGAGTGTGAATATATTTTTCTAGGATTTTTGAGAGAGGGGAGAGAGAATTGCAATGGGACGAGACTTTTGTAGTTTCTTTCCTCATACACTGGATTGACATATGGTCTTTTCCAAACAGCTGGGACATAAGATTCCTGTATGGATCTATTGATTAAGATAGCTACTGGGTAAGATATGGCGTCTACTGCCATCTTGACGTAGTCAGGTGGGAAGCCATCAGCATCTATGGAGTAAGGTTTAAGCAGCAGTTAAAGCCATCAGCATCTATGGAGTAAAGTTTAAGCAGCAGTTTTTTTTTTTTACAGTATATATTATTACAGGTTTTAAGGTAAAAACATTTGTGACAAAGTTTTGTTTGGATTTATATCTTTCAGAGGTTAATGTGGTAGTGGTGGGGCAGTTGGTAATATGTAATGGGTTAGTGTAGGAGAGGGTGATGTGCTGTTGGTGAGGGCAGCAATACTTGTATATAAAGTATTTATTAAATTTAGTTGCTATTTCGAGGGGGAAACAGGTTTGAGATAGATACAGATTTTTCTTTGAGCCAGGACTGAGTAACGTGTGAATAGAGGACCAGAATTGTTTTTTTTATCATTTTTATGACTAACCTGTAGTTATAGTATTTATTTATTTATTTATTTATTTATTGCAGTTGGTTTACCAGGATAGTCCATTGGGCCTTAAAGAACCCGTTTTCAATGGAGTCCTATCTTTGTATATTTGTTTTTTTAGCTTGATTATGAAGCTTTCTGTATTGCTGAAAGTTTTTTTTTTTTTTTTTTTTAAGCCACTTCCTCCGAGCCTTGTCACCGGTATGCACTATTTTTTTGGTGAGGGTGGATAGCCAGGGAATTATTTTACATTTACTCTTTTTATAGGTAGAGGGACAATGTTACTTAGGGTGTTTTAAAAAAAAAAAAAGTATTGGAAGTTGTAACTCTGTCATCTAATGGGAGAGTTTTCAGTACAGACCAGCTGAAGGACCTCAGGATACTATTAAATAAATTTTTGTTAAATTTTGTGAGATTCCTGGTTGGTTTAAGTTGGTGGGTATTAGGGTGTTGAGTGGTAAATCTAAGTGTGTATGCAGGGAGATGGTCACTTAGGGAGTTAGAATAGGTTCCACTGATAATATATTTAATGGGGTCAGAGACTAAAATCCAATCAAGAATTATCCCCTTAGTACT
This sequence comes from Protopterus annectens, assembly GCF_019279795.1. Classification (NCBI taxonomy): domain Eukaryota; kingdom Metazoa; phylum Chordata; order Ceratodontiformes; family Protopteridae; genus Protopterus; species Protopterus annectens. The sequence goes on along the minus strand of NC_056737.1, from coordinate 478,793,103 downwards.
CCTGTTGTATCTAGTAGGTGTTGTGATTAGTAGAGTCAGACCAAACAAATTTATGCAAGATGAGGGACTGGCAGATGTTACATTTTGCCAATAAATAATGATATTCACTCAGAATGATTTTTCTTAAGTAACAGTACTAGATACCCAGGAGAGAAATTGTTCAAGTATGGGTAATGCTGTTACCGGGAGAATGTAAATAAAAAAAAAAAATGCATTATTGTACAGTTTAGTTTTAAAGGTGATACGAGTACTTTAGCTGAGTGAAATTTAGGGATGAAGTTGGAATATGAGGCGTGGTTATAGGAATTGGTGTACAGCAGGATGACTCCTCCTCTTCTTGTGGGGGGGTCAGTCAGTCCTCAATGTTATAGTCTGGAGGCAGTATTTCTGTATCTTTCATAATGGATTTAAGTCATGTTTCAGTGATGACTAGGATATCTGGGGAACAGCGTGATATCCAGGCATGTAGTTCTGTAATTTAATTGCAAACAGTACAAAGATTTAATGTTATCAGACTTAGATTTGGCTGGAATTGTGCTTGATGGAGTGGGAGACTGGTATGTCTGTAAATGGGAACTGGATTGCGTGGAAATGTCTTTGTATAAGTAGTAAAGGATGCATTAGAGAAGGGACCATTTATAAAGTGCAGTTGTGTACACTTACCATAAATGTAGATGTTCGAGTGTATTCACTGTTGGTCATTACATTTCGGTAATCTGCTGGCAGGTTGCCCTCAGTGGGCTTGATTAAAGTCTCGCGTCCTGTGTCGGTTGTTGTCCCTTCTTCCATGACGTCAGGTCATCAGGGGTATAAAACACGCAGCCAACGCCATTACATCAGTTTTTCTTGTCCCAGATGTCAGGTGCCCCCCAAATGGGGAGCTATATATATATATATATATATATATATATATATATATATATATATATATATATAAATTAAAAACACAAATATACCTCCAAACAAAAGCAAATACACCAAAAAGGCTTTTAAGCATAGTAAAAGAAAGTAGAGGTATAGTAAGAGAAAAACAGGAGGGCTGGAGGGAGGGTAACCAGGACTGCAACAGTGAATACACTCGAACATCTACATTTATGGTAAGTGTACACAACTGTACTATGTTCTTCATGTTTCACTGTTGCAGTCATTACATTTGGGTAGATTCCCAAAGCTATGGTTGGGAGGATGGATTTATACAGCATTCGGACCAGCTATAAGGCCCTGCAAAACAGCAGTGGCAAGGCCAGCTCTAGATTTAAAGAAAATTGGTAAGTGATAATGCTTGGTGAAAGTATGAACTGAACTCCACGTAGCAGCTTCTAAAACATCCCTGGTAGGAACACCTCTGAGAAAGGCTGCAGAAGTAGATGCAGCCCTGGTGGAATGAGATCTGATCACCTGGGGGATAGGTTTCCCATGGTGCTTATAACAGAAATGAATACAATGGCTTATCCATTTAGAAATGGTTTGCTTTGAAATAGCCTTCCCCTCTGCCCTGCAGCAAATGCTACCAGCAGTTCAGATTTTCTTCGAGATTTAGTCCTGTCCTAGTAGAATCTAAGTTGTCTGTGTATATACAATGAATGCAGAATCCGGTCCCCCTTGTTCTGTGGATTGGGAAAGAAAGTTGGCAAATTAATGGACTGATTAAGAGCCACACTAGATACCACCTTGGGCATGAATGATGAATTGGTCCTGAGTGACACCCTGTCTGCATGAAAGATGATGAAAGGCTCCACTGCCATAAGGGCCTGTAATTCAGATATCCTTCTAGCTGAAGTGATTGCTAAAAGGAAGGCTGTTTTCCAGGAAATTAATTTTAAGTCTACAGTAGCAGCTGGCTTGAAAGGAGGTAGAGTGAGTTGCTCCATAGAAGAAAAAGACAGGCCCTTGTGAAGCATCTGTTAAGTATTGCAAAATCTGAGGTAAATTGGGCACTGCTGTGCTCTTCCCTTGAGACTGATTCCAGGCACAGAATATTTTCCATTTGTTAGCATAATTTTTTCTAGTACTATGTCTTCTCGCCTCCATAGTCTGATGCATCTGTAGTTAGGGTTTGGGCGGCGGGTGGTGTGAATGGCAGTCCCTTCTTTTGGTGGCAGGCCTCTGCCCAACATAGGAACTCTAGGCGCAGGCAAGGTATGATAGGAATCCTTGTTTCCAGGATGTGACAACGTCGACTCCATAAACTTTTTAAGTACCACTGAAGTTTCCTCATATGCAATCTTGCATATGGAATTAGAAGAACAAAGGAGGCCGTGAACCCCAAGGCTTGCAGTATTTGCCATGCAGATGGCAGGGTTTTTGTGGCCACTTGTTTGAAGTAAGTCACCAAATGAATTTGCTTTTCTGGCGTAAGGAAAGCCATTTGGGCAGTTGTATTCCAGCTTGCACCTAGGAATGTAATTTTTTGAGAGGGTACCAGTTGTGATTTATTTTCGTTTATGGTGTACCCTAGACAAGTTAGAACTCTTTTTACAAACGCCAGATGTTTTAGAAGAATGGCCTGGTTTTCTGCCTGAATTAGACAATCGTCCATGTATGGATATATTTGAATATTCCTTTGCCTGCAAAATGCAATTACTGGAGCCAGGCACTTTGTGAATACTCTGGGTGTAGTAGACAAGCCAAAGGGCAGAGCAGAGAACTGATCATGCATGCAGCCTGCTTTGAAGTGTAGGTATCTTCTGCAAGATTCCCTCATTGGGATATGCAGGTAAGCCTCTTTTAAATTTAGAGTTGCCAAACAGGCATCCTTGCCTGGCATAGGAAGTAAATGGTGAAGAGTCAGCATCTTATTTATTTATTTACATTTGTTGACCTGTAGTGTCCGTCTGGACGTAGGTCCATTTTCAGCGGAGACCCAGGGAGAAAAGCTCCACAGTTAAAATAAACAGACAGTAGTTACATTGGATTACATAGCTGTTAACAATTTGATAAGCATAGCAATTAATTACAAACATATTTACAGATGAAGAACATAGTACATCAGTAGATAACTAGAATCTTTATCTGCGAAGTACATAACAGACATTAACAAATGTTACAATAAGAAGTTCCTTTTGTATAAGTACTAGGCTTATAAGCATCTCAGCTTGCTATAATCAAGGTAGTTAGTGGGGTGGAAAGAAAGGTAGTGGTTGGATGGGGTGGGTGATATTAGAGTGGGAGTTGCAAGGGCATAGCCAGCATGTTTTTAGGTGCGCTTTTAGTAAAGTTCTGAAGTGGGTGCATGATGGTACGGAGGTAATTGTGGGAGGGAAGGAGTTCCATAATTTGGCTATGGCGCAAGAGAATAGTGCTTCGCCAGCAGAGTTATTGGCTTTAGTGATCTGCAAGTGATTTTTGTTGCTGGATCTTAGTGGTCTGGTGGTGTGATAGGGTTGGAGTAGATTCTGGAGGGATGGGACATTTAGTGGATGGTTTACTAGTTTGTGGGTGAGTGAGAGTTGATACCATTGAAGGAGGTGAGGGAGTTCAAGCCAGCCCAGTTCAGCAAGTGAGAGACAGTGGTGACTATGGTAGGATGCCCCTGTGGCGAATTTGTTGTAGCAGGTTTCTAGCTTGTTTAGATCACATTGCCTTAGGTTGGTATATATTGGATAGGCATAAAGTAGGGTGGAGATAAGGTGGGAATTTGCTATTGAAATCTTTGCTGCTTTGGTGAAAAGTTGCTTATTTCTGTAGAACGCTCCTAGTTTTTTTGTGGACTTTTTTTATGGTCATGAACATGCGAATGTCAAATTTTAGTTTATTGTCCATTTCCACTCCTAGCAATTTGGTGTGTTCAGTTGGGTATATAGTGGTGTTGTCTTTTGCTGTGATGTTAAAGTGAGAGTTGTTTTGAGTATGTTTGGTGGGTTGGAAGATGAGTAGCTTAGTTTTGTTTGGGTTGAGTATTAATTGGGCATCGGATAACCAAGTTTCAACAGAGGAAAAGGCTTCCTGTGTGACTTTTTGCAGTTTGGTTAGGGACTGGGCTAAGCAGATGATGGTTGAGTCATCTGCGTATTGTATGAGTGTGCCATGTTTGGTGGCAGAGGCTAGATTATAGGTGAAAACAGAGAAGAGTAGGGGTCCAAGGATGGATCCTTGAGAAACCCCTATGGCGACAGGTAGTTGGGGAGGTATGTCATTCTGCCATACAACGGACAGGCAACTTTGAAACCAGTTGGTGACTGACAGAGAAGGATAGGTTATTGAGGACAGTGATGAGTTGTTTGTGTGGGACCATGTCAAATGCTTTAGATAGGTCTAGGAAAGTAGCAGAGGAGAGATAGCCATTGTTTTTATGCTGAAGGAGAGTGTTAGTAAAGGAGAGTAAGGCAGTGGTGGTGCTATTGTTTGGTCGGAAACCATGCGAAGTATTGGAAAGGAGGTTGTTAGTAAGGAAGTAGTCTGAGACCTGAGAGTGTATGTATCTCTCTAGTATTGTGGAGAGTGGAGAGAGAATAACTATGGGGTGGGTAACTGGTTAGTTCTGTGGAGGGGAATTATATGCGATACTTTCCAGTGTGAGAACGTAACTTTCTGACAGAGATTGGTTAATCAAAATGGATGCTGGGTAGACCAGAGTATCAGCTGCGATTTGTAGGTATTCACTTGAGAGATTGTCTGCTGCTAATTTGGTGGTCTTAAGTTTAGTTAAGAGTTTTTCTATGTTGGAGGTAGGTACAGGAGAAAAAGAGAAGGCAGTGGATCTTGAATTTTGGAATGCCCAGAAAGGTGTTTAGAGTAGACAGGTCCAGAATTGGATGCCATGATTTGTCTTTTCTGGGTACTAGGAAAAGTCTGGAATAGAAACCTTGTCCCTTTTCCTCTTCTGGTACTAACTGAATAGCCCCCATGTTTAGGAGGGAAAGTACTTGCTTCTGAGCCTCTGCCCACTGATTTGGGGGCAGGTCTGACCATCCGTTTGGAGTTGTCAGCATATGGAAATGAAATCTGTATCCCTGGGACACTATATTTAAAACCCATTTGTCCTGGGTTATAATTTGCCAGTTTCTTGAATGAAGAGCCAGTTTTCCCCCCAAAGGGGCGGCTAAGAGGTAAGTGCTTGGTAATTTTAAAGGGAAGTCATTGAGACTGTTTACCATAGGGTGGTGCCTTGTTATTTCCAGATTTGTAAGTGGAAGTACCCCATTGCTTAGTTCTGAAAGTCCCCTGGGACTGAAACCTGGTGCTTTTGGAATGCCTGGGTTTGGCTGGAGTGGCTCTGGAAGGAGCTGGAAAGGACCAGTTCTTAGTAGGAGAGTAACTACTAAATCTAGGAGGTTGTACTTGTAAGAAATTTCAGAGTTTGCATAGATTTATCTTATCTTCCATTTTTTTTTTAGAACTTCTTCTGCCTTATTGGCAAATAGGCGATCCTACTGTAAAGGAGCATCCAATAGTTTTGCTTTAACATGATCAGGCAGAGATTACTCCTTAAGCCAAGCATGCCTTCTAAGCACAGACCCAGTAACAGCAGCCCTGCAAGAGGCCTCTAAAGAATCAAAACCATATTGCAAAGTATGTTTGGCCAACTTGTTCAGCTGAATGCAATAAATCCTGTAAATCTGAATTCTCCACACAGTCAGAAATCAGCATCATTTTCTGTTTAAGTAGTCCCATGATATGCTGTTGATATTTTAGCATATGGAATTGACAGTTTAAAGCCCCGATTGCCAAGGTTGCAGAAGTATAAACCTTTTTACCCCATCTATCCAGCGCCCTGGAGTCTCTATCAGAAGGGGTAGGATTTTTAACAGTAGAAGCCTTAATGCCCTTGGGCCCCTGAGAAATGGTTTCAGGGTCCGCAACAGGATTTTTGAAAAGGAATTTGTGGGACTCGGGAACCCTGTAGTACGTGTCTAGTTTGCTAGGGGCTGGAGGCAAGGAATCAGGGGCCATGCTGGATTCCGAAAACACATCAACAATGTCTAATACAGGAGGTATAGCCAAAGGCCTATGCTGAGGAAGAAGGAAATCCCTAAGCCTCTTTTTGGATTCAGAGAAATCCTGACTTTCCCAGTGGAAATGCTCCTTTAATGTATGCAAAGTTACCCCAAAAGAGAAATCCTCAGGCGGAGAAGCAGAGGGAATGGAATCCTCTGCATCAGAGTCCTCATAAGTAGGTATGGACAAATCCAGATCATTAGAAGAGTCAGAAGAAAGAGTCCTGTTCAGAAGATTCATAGCCAAATTCAATCCTAGGCCTCTTGGAGGGGGGTGGTTGACTACCTCTGATTAGAGTAATTAAATCTTCAGCCATTTTGATAATTTATTTTTTAGGCATAGGGGCCTGAACATGTGGCCTGGGCATCGTTTTTTTTTTAGACATAGATTGAGATTTAGGCCTTAGTACTGAAGTTGGAGTCGGTTTAATATGCAGGTCTGTAGGCCTGAATACACCCTCAGAAGCCAGTGCCTGCACAGCGGCTTCGGACCCATCCAAGGTAGAGACATCCGCGGGTTCCAAATGTGAGGCATCTCGCGGCATACAGGACTCTGAATGGGCCTCAATAGAGGCCTGCTAATCAGAAGTAGCGGGTATCAGGGGCTGTGAAAGCAACTCACTGAGTACCGGCGAACTGGCGACTGGCTTAGGAGAAGCGTTGTCAGCAGTTTTGGACCTCAACTGCCTGTCTGTCATTTTCTTTGCGTTTTTTCGGTATTCCGTTAGTCAGACGGCTAACTGACCTCATTTCTGGATAATTAAACAGAGAACCGAAATATTTAGAAGCAAAAATGTACTGACGACGAATAGTGCGCTGATTAAATAAAGCACAAAACCGACAGCAAGATACGTCGTGGTCAGGGCCTAGGCAAGGAATACAGTACAAATGAAAATCCTTATGAGCTATTTGCTTCCCACAAGTAATACAATTATTACCTTTTACTGACATTGGTAAGGAGCAAGAAAATGTTTCCCCAAAAGGGTACTTTGCTTTTAGTTGTAGACTTCAGTTCTGAAAATGAAAATTTCAGGAGTCGGCCGACCTCCACTTGTGAACTGCTTCTACTTCGGGCACCACGCGGTAAGAAAGACTGATATAATGGCATCAGCTGCATGTTTTATATCCCTGACGACCTGACGTCATGGAAGAAGGGACAGCAACCGACGCAGGACCCAAGACTTTGTTAATCAGGCCAACTGAGGGCAACCTGCCAGCGGATTACCCAAATGTAATGACTGCAACAGTGAAACACTAAGAACATCTAAAGGAGGGGGATTATCTGGGCTGTTATGGTCCTTTCAGGAATTGGTGGTATTGGGGTTTTGGTTCAGATTAACTGGGCCAGGGTTTGGATGCATGTCCCCACACAACTAAATCTTTGAAATCCAAAGTAAAAATCTGAAATAATTCTTAAGGGTGGGTATGAGTGGATGCTTTGTTTTGAGGGACGGGGTGATCACAGTGAAGGTACTTCGTATTTAAGACAGAGTAGTGGAGATACTGAAGAGGCTAAGAGATGTAATAAAATAGTTATAATTGCCTGGGTTAAATAGGAGGCTGTAGGTTAGGGTTGTGGTAGTCTAGTTTAAGCGAAAAGGACACTATGTTAAGTGGGAGGTCAGTAGCAGAATATGAGAGAAAAAAATATGGAGCATAATTTTGCATACAAGAGTTACTGATCAGGGGGAGAGGTGATAGAGGGCTAGAGTTTATGAAAGTATCTTTTAGATTGAAAAGGATAGTGGTTGTCTGGGATATACAGAAGAGGCTGACATAATTAAGAGATTAGGTAATATTGTGTGGGGAGGAATTTTTAACTATCTTGGCAATGAGTGGTCAAAACGGGTAGGGTTTGGCAGAGATGGATGAGAGAGAGAGAGTGAATTACTGAGATTATTACATTGTGGGGAAGAGTTTTTAGCTATCTTGATGTTGAGGGGTAAAATCTGTTGCAGGGTGTGGTATGGTGCAGAAAAAAATGTAGAGTAAAAAGGGCTGGATGGGAATTGGGGGTAGGGGAGCCGTGTGAGCACAAGTGGAGAGAGGGTGAACAGAGCAGGATCCATCTGCTGAGAATGTTTGGAAATTCCATTAGAAACAAATCAGTGGATCATTCACATAGCATATCAGTACTTCAACCCAGCTATTGTACACAGCTATAAGGATAAAAATGTAGAAATTAACCGGACTTCAACATGAATAAAATCCTGTTATTTTATTAGTTAAAACACATCACATAAGCACTTTCATCATTCATGGAGACTTCGTCTGATAAAATACACTCACATTCATCACCTTGTATATAAACTAGCTGAAGTTCATCAAGCAATCGTGAAATGCTAGTAATTAAAAAATCCCCTGTGTTAAAGGTGTACAAAGCACCTATTCCAATCACAAGTACTTGCAAAAACATTTTTGAAACATAAATAAAAATACATAAGAATCATGTTGAATTCCTTTAAAATGTATGTTAACAAATCTGCTTTTTCACTCAGTATGGGTTTGAGAGATACTTGGTCATTCAGACCTGGGGGGAATGATGCATTTAGTTGCAACTGCCAAACAAGTTCTCTTTTTAACAAATGTCTTTGCCAGTCACTACCCCTGGAATGAATCTGCACTTTTTCCAGTATACCAAAGCTAAACTGAACAACATTACTACACACAGCAGAGTGCCTTTACAATGCAGTAACTTCCTTTTTCTTCCTGATCTCATAAAGATGCTCATAAATTCTTGATTTCAAAGCTCTCTCTGTTGTTCCAACATAGTATCCTGAACTGTCAACATTTAGCTAGGTACACTAGTTTGTTGGAATTACAATTTCCTTTCACAAAGGAAACCTTGGTGTGCAAAAGCAAAAGCTTCTATATCTATAGCTGGCGTGTTTGCTGTCGCAAAAACGCGAACACACAAACAACTAACTTAACGACCCTGCACTGATGGCTTATCTCTAAAGGTGGCTCTGTTGCTAACCTTATTTTTGGGCTTTTACTAGCCATTTTCCCATTTTTTATCTTAAGGCTCTTTGTAAGTCTAGCTGTGCTATGAACGCTTAATACTCCTTGCGAGTCAGCGCTGTTGCTAACCTTATTTTTGGGCTTTTACTAGCCATTGTCCCATTTTTTATCTTAAGGCTCTTTGTAAGCCTAGCTGTGCTATGAACGCTTAATACTCCTTGCGAGTCAGCGCTGTTGCTAACCTTATTTTTGAGCTTTTACTAGCCATTTTCCCATTTTTTATCTTAAGGCTCTTTGTAAGCCTAGCTGTGCTATGAACGCTTAATACTCCTTGCGAGTCAGCGCTGCAGTAGTTAAGGGATGTACTCTTTGGTACATCTCTGTTGGAACCTCTGCAATAATTGAAACATTATTTTGGGTTTTATGCTCTGGCGTACCTCTTGTACAGTTAACTTAGTAGCTATAGCATCTACACCATTGATATTGAGACCAACCAGGCTTGTATCTTACATATTCTATACTTAGTTCTACAACAGTCTATCATTACTGTATCTCTGAAGTGACTTGGATACAATGTACTATGTATTGTGTAATACCAGCTTATTCATATGAGTGTTGATACATACACTACCTAGTGTTTAGAGTCTGTTAAGTAGATTTAAGTGTTAGAGTGATAGATGTATTTCTACTTCACCATTGTTGGTCAATGTGAATTTCCTGCTATCAGTCAAGCGGTTTTATTTGTGTTAGATTGCTAGATATTTCTGCTGTTTTACCTCTGTTATTCCTTGTTAAAGGTTTTTGTTTTATACCTATTCAATCTAACACCTATGCTAATTCTGTTATTTTTTTCTTCCTTCCTACCTGTCTACCTTTCCCCCTAGAATTTCCTAGCTCAATCCCTACTGAATCTTGTCCTGCCTTACGCCCTACTGCTGTTGGACGATCCTGGCCCTGCCTACAGTGACTGAAAGTCTGCCTGTCTCCCATATTACTCTACAGTCAAGGAACTGAAAGTAGGTCATGGGCTTTGCTTTCTTGCTTCATTAGCCTCTGCACAGGTCTACCTACAGAGTCCACTAGTTTGCCTGTGCTTGTGTGCCTAACAGCCAGTACCTCTCCTTTCTTATCCCCCACTACCCCCCTCACATTCACCTTTTTCCTGCCCTTATACTATTCTCTTTTTCCTTGTAACTTTTCCCTGTCCTATTTCTACTTTCCCCGTTCTCCCTCTCATTTAACTGCACTAGCCACTAGGTGGCGCTCTCCTCACTCTCTTTCTTCTTTGCTACTTCCTATCCCTCTGATTAGCCCTTTTTAGTCTGTACAGTTAATATTGGTTTTCCTATCTCCCTTAACCTCTATATTCTACCTTACTGTCTGCCTATCTCCTTGCCAACTGTGCTGGTATCCCTCCAGTATCCTGCCCGACTCTTTTCAGCTACACCTTCACCCATTTCCTCCTCACCTCCTACTGTATTTTTTCTGACCTAATCCTCCATACCTTCTCCTATCCCACTGGTGTACTTTGGTTCCCATCTTACCCCTTCCTTTTATACACTTTCTGCTCCTACCATACTCACCTGCATTTCTGATTGTCTCCTGTCTACACCTTCAGTTGTTTCAACCCGCTCCGTTCGCCCTCAAGTGGCTCACTCCGCCTCCTCCCTACCCCCAATTCCCACCCACCCCTGGGGTCCTAACCTTATAGCTCTCTTGACACACCCCTATCCCACCCCTCCAATCCTTCTCCTTCCCGCTCAAACTTCCTCCCACCCATACACACACCCCTTCAACACTACACACTCCCACTTTATTCTTTACTATCCTCCTCTCTAGTTCTTTTACTTACCCATCCCACTTTAACATTTATCCCTTTCTCTATTTTACTCCTATCCCCTCTTTGCCTACTCCTTTTATTTCCCTATACCTACTCAACAGCAGAATACCCCATTCCACATCTTTCCTCTCATACTTTCTACATCCATCTCTAACTTCTCATACTCCTCTTACTATGGCTCCCTACCTGCCAACCCAACAGTTACTTTCATTCCTACTGTTTTCCACCCTATGCACAGTCTATCTCCTGTCCTTTTACGAGAAATCACTTGATGCCCAAACTTTCCATCCTCACAAACAAACCTCAACATTTCTTTTTCCACTTATTTCATATCCATTTATTTCTTCTATCCCTAACTATCAACTACCTAAATTCCACAGACTCACACATCTCAACTATGTCAAGCCATCTGATAACAAAACTAAAACACTAACCCTTCAAAAGCTCAACCTCGTAATCAAACCTATTAATCCTACCCTTCAAGATGGAGACATCCACCCAAACCCTGGTCCTACTTTCCCTTCTCCCCTGGTGTCTATACCTAAACCCAATAATAGCTTCCTAATAGGACATCTTAATACCCAAAGCTTAAACAACAAAGTACCGTACCTACATGCCCTCCTTCACACACACTCATTTGACATTCTTTGCCTCTCAGAGACCTGGCTAAAACCTAGCACTAAAGACACTGAGATTATTCCCCAAGGCTATAATATAGTAAGACTTGACCGTCCCAAAAGAAAAGGTGGTGGTGTTGCAATTCTTTTAAAAATCATCTGAATATCACTACCCTTCCAGCCTCACCAACTCAAGATAGCAAGATAGAAGCCATCATTATCAAACTCCAATTAAATTCCAAAAAATCCCTTTATATCATCTGTATATACCTGCCTCCTGGTAACAATATACCTATCCTAGAAAATTATCTTAGTTGGATATCAGCTTCTTATCCACAGGAAACCATCATACTAGGCGACCTGAACATAGACTGGAAAAGTATTAATGCTGAAAATCCTTCATCTCATATCAACCTTCATGGTTTTACTCAAACCATTACCTTAACTACTAGGCTCGATAAACATACTAATAGAGAAAGCATTCTAGACTGGATACTTATAAACAGAGTCAAAAATAATTACAAAGTAGGAACCTTGCAAGACTATGTCAGTGATCACTCTAACTTTTATAACAAGAGAAAAAGCTGATTGTTTAAACCCCCACATTATGAGAAAAATACGCACCATCAAACATTTTAATCTTGACCTATTTCAGACTGAACTCAGTGCATGTAACTGGAACCCCTTAAAAACACTTCCTCTTGAAAATGCAGTACTACATTTTAACAAAATGTTTTTATCCATTCTTGACTTACATGCTCCTGAACGTATTATTAGAATGAAAACTAACACAGCCCCTTGGCTCTCCCATGAAACCAAAAAACTCATTCTCACTAGAAATAAAGTCTGGGCCAAATGGAGATCCCACAGAAATGACCCTGATCTTTTACACTTCCGACAGCTTAGAAATCTAACTAAAAAGGCAGTGATAGCTGATAAAAAAAAATTCTATGTCGAACTACAACAAACTCATCTTAATAATTCTAAACTTTTCTGGTCCTCAGTCAATAAACTCCTCTCCCCAGGAACTTCCAAAACACCTTCCCTACTAAACGCAGACCCTGATACCCCTCAACAAACTGCAGATATTTTTAACTCTTTCTTCACTGAAACTATACAAGCTCTAGCTAAACAACTTAATGCCAACAACTTCTGTCCACCAAGTAACCTAACAAACTCCTCCTTTAAATTTTCACTACAACCTCTCTCTACATCTTACATTCATAGACTTCTTTTCAAACTAAAACCATGTACCCTCTCTGCTGATAAGCTCCCTTCTCTCTTTCTTCAAAAGGCTGCCAAAGTTATTGCATATCCTATATCCATTATCATAAATAAGACAATCAAAGAAGGAATCATCCCTGATATCTGGAAAGTCTCTCATATTATATCCCACTTCATAAAGGTGGAAACTCCACAGACTACTCTAACTATAGACCTATTGCTCTCCTCTCCTCTCACCTTTGGCTAAGATTATGGAGAAATGTATCCACCTTCAACTTGTACAATATCTCTCTCTTCATAACATAATAGCAAACTGTCAACATGGCTTTAGACCACATCACAGTACTACCACTGCCCTGCTTTCCTTTGTAGATACTATTAATCAGAACCGCAACAACAACTTACTCTCTTCTGCCCTCTTCATTGACCTCTCCAAAGCATTCGATATGGTCAACCACTCTTTATTACTTAATACTCTTGAATCCCTCTCATTTGACATCCCAGCCATCAAATGGTTTAAATCCTACCTTACAAACAGAAAACAAGCAGTTCTTTGGGATAACCACACTTCTTCTCTTTTGCCCGTTTCTATTGGCGTACCACAAGGCTCTATCCTTGGCCCACTTCTCTTCTCCCTCTTCATTAATGATCTTCAAACAACAATCCCTCAAGCAACCTGCATTCAATACGCTGATGATTCTACACTCATCTGCTCAGCATCTTCTACCCCAGAACTTCTCTCTCTCACCCAAAAGGTGTTTAATACCGTAGAAACATGGTTCTCCAGTCGATTCCTCTTACTAAATGCTAAAAAAACTAAACTACTTCTTTTTACCCCCACATCCAGGGCCTCCCCCTTACATTTCTCCATCTCCTCCAACAGTGCCACTGTCATCTCACCCGACACTTCAACTAAATTGTTAGGTATTACCATAGACAATAATCTCTCTTTTGACCAACACATTAACAACTCCATAAAACTAGTTAACAGAAAAATAGGCTCCTTATATCGAATTAGACCATTTCTTACACCTTCTACTAGAACAAGGATTGCTCACTCCCATCTTATTTCTACTCTTCTTTATGCTTCACCTATCTTCACCAACCTCAAAAAAACCAACCTTAACAAACTGGCAACCTGCTATAATAACATTGCCCGCTTCACTACTGGTAACCCCTATAAAACCCATCACTGTCTTAACTTAAAACTTCTAGGCTGGCTAGAGTTTCAAAACTGTCTTATAATCCATCAACTCTCTATTGCCCATAAAATACTGTACCAACCTAATAATACCCCGATACTCTCACAACTCATAATCCCCTATAACAATCTCAACTCTCTCCGCTCTTCTAGTAAACTCCTAACAAGTACAATAAAATCAAATAACAATGCTGGCGACTCACTATTTACCAATGCTGTAGGGAAAAAATGGAATTTGTTACCTTCTAATATAACAAAGATTACATCATTGCCTCTTTTCAAACAAAATATTAAACTGCATTTCCAAAATCACTGGCTTTGTTCCTGTAGTAAACCCGATTAACTTTCCACTAGTACTACCTAAATTTAAAACTCTCTCTTACTCCTTTCTCTTTTCTCTACTTGGCTTTCTTTTCTACTCCCTCTGCTTCTCTACCTGTTATCTACATTAACTTGCTCTCTTATCCACAATCAATCCCTTCCTTTTCGCCCTTATTTTCATTTTACTCTACTTTCCTTACCTCCAATCCTTGTTTACATTATCTGATAAGTATGTGTCAACTTGTATAATGTTATTTGGACTGTAATTGTATGTTATAGTAATTAACACAAGTAGTAGTACTTTACATTGAAGGGTTTGCTTGTTTTTTGCAAACTCTATTACTAACTCTATTATTATTATTATTTTTGTATGATGGTTTTTCTGTATGTATCTTACTTCTGTGGAGCTTTTCTCCCCGGGCCGCTACTGAAAATGGAAATATCTCCAGCTAGACTAGCCCGGTCAACAAATGTAAAATAAAAATAAATAAATAAAACAAAACATTGTCCAAAAACATTGTTTTCTCTCTCATAAAATACATACAATATGCACAACTACTACAAGACGTGGTACCAGTGATTGTGGCCTGTGTTGTCCTACAGGGGGGCATGGGAATGTTACTAATGTATTTTCTGCACCACGTTGCTTTCCTGCCTTAAATGAAATGGTATTTAACTTTGAAAAAAAGTTGTTAAAGTTTAAAAGTTTACAAATTGAAAATTAATATTTACATGAATGTCTTAAACACAAAATTGTTCCTCAGAGACTTAGGATGTACATCAGATTTCCGTTTCCCTAATGTTTGTACATTGATTAGACAGACTTTGCAAGATGCTTTAGAGCAGTACAACGGGAGATGTGAGGAAGCACTTTTCTACACCAATGGCAGTGGAAACATTTTCATGATTTTTATGGTAAATCACAGAAGACTGCAGTCGAACAACAATTCCAGTCAAGAGTTTGTACTTGGTTATCGTTCACAAAATGAATGTTGATACCTGTTCAAACATTTTTCTTGCATCACAACACTATACAACTGTTCCTAAATTTGAGCCTTTGTCCTCCTCACTGCTCATGAATTCTGGATAAAGCCAAAGTAAAAAGTATTCAGTGCACAGTACTGTGGCAACAAGTACTGTTTTAATGTACCTATGTTCTGTGACCTACCTTTTTTATTCAGCAATGCACAATCTTTTTAACTTGTGCATTTCTCATTTCCAGCTTTCCTTTTATGAGCAAGATTTTATTTACTTTGGTCCAAGATCTGCAAGGATGAGTGTGGGTATGTCTCATTATATAGGGGGCAGATGTTTAGACTGTTGCAATAAAGGTACATCATTTAGAAAACTTAAATGGAACACTTTTGTAACTCTCTGCAGCTATGTATAACATAACGTGCATCATATAATTATCTATCTATATATATATATATATATATATATATATATATATATATATATATATATATATATGGATAGACTTTTCTTTGTCAAAATTGCATTACTTCGGAAAAAAAAAAAAGTAGAGGACCACTTATGCAAAAGTACACAAACGAAAGTGCACTTCCGCAAATATCGCTTCAACGAACCGATACACACAAAAACGAAACACAAAAACAGTGTTTTGCAGAGGGGGAAGCCACCTGCACCCCCGGTACTTAAATATACTAACGCCGAGATCGCACTACAGTGGGTAAAACAGGTAAATTCCTTTTTCCCCACTGAAGTATGCTTTGGCGGCACAGTGTTTCCTTTCTTATCGGTTCGTAGAACTGATATTCATGAAAGTGCACTTTCGTTTAAGTGCACTTTCATGCAAGTGGTCCTCTATTTTTCTTTTTCAAAATAAGTTTTGACAAAGAAAAGTAGACCCATTACATATATATACATATATATATATATATATATATATATATATATATATATATATACATACACACACACACACACATACATATACATACACAAAACTAAATCTCTCCTCTTTCAGGTTTTGTTGAAGACTGACCCACTTTAGAAACTAATGTATATATTGTACATTACATTTTGATTGTACACTGCATTGTGCTTGTTCACTAGAATATATATACACAGTTGTTTTCTATGTGATTAGCCTGAACTACTCTATTATTGTACTTTTTGTTTGTGAAATATTTTGTATTTCACAAGGGCTGAGCCTAAAATTGGACAATATTGATCAGTGCATTACCCTGGTAAGCAAACCAATACATACATACAAAATATACACACATACTAATCTTTTTTTCTATCCCAACTGTAAACCCTGTCTTTACTGGGTTAATGTGCATTTGGGTAAAGTGAGTTGGAATAAGTATTCTCTGGTGACTGTGCAAAACAACAAGACTAATTTCTTGACTGCACAGAATGTTTCAGTTTGATTCACGTCTTTTGAAAGCCTTATTATAAAAAAGTTATTCTTCTGTGGGAAATGACTGAAGATTGAAGTCACTACACAAGGATGGGGTTCTGCAAATATGTTGCTGAGTAGTGAACATTTGTTAGAAGTATGTTGGATTACATGGTGGATGCTATCTTTGGATAAAAAGTAAGATAAACAGTGATTTTATATCTTTATATGTACGTGTGTGCGTGTCAATCATGAGGATAAATACACTACTTTACATTGATCATCTTAAGGCCCTATCTCTATGCTCTGTTTCCTATAAGTTACTAAGAGGCAATCTATGCCTGGTATACCAGGCATGCCCGGATCCAGCTCTGAAGGACCTTTTGCACATCCACAAAATGAACAGCACCAGAGCCACTAGATCAAAGGATTCAAATTTTGCCTGTAACATAAATAAGACACATACGCAAGAAAGATGTGTGTGCGTCTCAGAGGATCCCTATCAATGTGAAACAGAGTCCATCCTTAACTCTAAGTGTAACCTTGACCAATGGATGGGAAATTCGCTCCAGGTCTGACCCCATGTCTCAGACAGACAGATGCAGAAAGTAATCCCAAAACTAATGTAGTCCCACCCCCACACACAACCTCTAAAAAATTCCTAACATATCAATTCACAACCCCCTTTTCCCATTTTTGCACATGGGATCAGGGTATCACTTCAGTGACAATCATACCCCCTACAGAAGGACACAATTGCATTGGATTGCACAACTAGTCTTATAAAGGCTCTGGTGGTTGTTAGCCTAGTATGTAACTATAAAACTGTATGTGAACATAAAGGGAATGCACACTGTGAGCTAATCACCCTTTATTCCAAGGGCACTGATGCATGACTAAACTGTGTGGCACTACCAGGAAGAGATATGGCCGCACCTTCATATATCATTAACATGTTGGTAGTGATACAGGAGAAGCAAGGTGTACACAGACATCATGATATATTTATGGTTACTCTAAGAGTTACAGCAAACCAGTAGACACACGAAAAATTAAAGTTAAGTAATGACAAGTATGTGCTGTGTGTTTGAAATGGTTTGGAGTGTTATGAAGAAATCAGTAAATTAGTGTCCTAAATGCATGCTTTTTTCTGTTGCAGTGTCATGCTAAAGGCCAGTCAGTGTTGTCATGTGTGGTCACTCTTGCATATACTGAACTACAGAGATGTACTGTCACTAGCTGGCAGGGAACCTTTGGCTACTGAAAGAGACAACAGGTGGCATGGGTAGGTCCTGGAGAGATGAAGCGGTTCCAGTGGTGACAAGAATGACCGGATCTAAATCATCACCCAACATTATGATACTCCATGTAGGAGAATATGACCTGGCCACTTCATTATGTGACTTCAAACTCAAAATAAAGGATGCTGTGGAGAGCACCATGCATTTGAGGCCACAACTTTGGCTGGTATGGTCAGATGTTGTGCAAAGACTGACATGAAGGGACACAATGTCATGGAAAGGACTGGAAAAGGTCCGTCAGACAGCCAATGGCTTCATGATGGAAGTGGGCGATATGGTTGTCCATTGTCCACCATATAAACAAACAACTCTCCCAGAAAGATGGATGCACATTTGAAAAAAGGAGGACAACGAATTTCTAACTGATCTCAGAGAAACTGCTGTTAATGCAGCAAGAGGCATGGAATGAAACAGCAGCTGTGGCCTTAACAAATCTTTAGTTCTGTTATTCATTTACTGGTTCTGAGACATGGTTTGTAAGGGTTCACATGTTTTACAGAATTATAGTCCTTAATTTTAGTATATGCCATGCACATTGTCAAGTTATTATTATTTTAGTGTGGGGAATGTGCATGGCTTGAGTAATTGAAAATTGCTTGCAAATGCTTATGAAAATTATGAAACATTTGCATATTTTAATAAATAAGTGAAGCTGGTAATGACTGGCCAGCCAAACGGAAAGAGAAAAAAACAGTATCCACCCACTTCACTCTGGAATGTACATAAGGAATTTTTGAAGAGCATTTTGCAAAAAGTTGTGGAAAAGTCATTTACATAATTATTTTAATAAGAACAAAATGGAGTGTACCATTATCTTGCAGTAGGCAGTGTTAGAACAAGAGGTTGTTAAAAACAGAACAGCAAAATGTAGGAGGCAACGTGAAGATATCCACTTATCTGTTTGTTTTTGGCAAAGATTATTAACAATGAATATTAACATTACACTCTGTATATGAAGTTGTACAGTGAGAGACGAAACAGTATTTAAGATTAAGAAATGAGAGGGATTTTAGGGAAAGCTGCAGCAAAACAGGAAAAGATTTTCAAACAGAAGTGGATATAGTTGTGCTTGCTTGTGTGTAAAAGTTATGGCGAGTATAAACAATCTGTAGCTATGCCTGTTACCTGTAAGTAAAAGTTAAAGCGAAGCAGGGTAGGTATTTATAAACACCTGTAGCACTACAAATAAATTCTTGAGCCATGGAGATAAATGCTTTGAGATTTCTAGGGCAGTACTGTGAAGCTATGTAATGCCCCATTTTGTGCAAATTGAAGAGGCCAAATGGGTTTTGTATACAACTTTGAAGATGTGTACACTGCTTTCTCTTAAAGCAGTGAAAAGTGTGCTCCATTCATTTGCTAAGAATACACATGGAGTGATGTTTATGAAGCTGGAAATTGATGGGGTGATGATGAATGTTGTTAGGGCATATGCTCCACAGATTGGGTGCGATGGATGAGAAAGAAAAATTTTGGAGTGAGTTGGATGAAGTGGTGATGACTGTACCCAAGGGTGAGAGACTGGTGATTGGAGCAGATTTCAATGGGCATGTTGGTGAAGGGAACAGAGGGAATGAGGAAAGGATGGGAAGGTATGGTATATTAAGCAAAGGAATGCAGAAGGTCAGATGGTAGTGGATTTTATGAAAAGGATGGACATGGCTGCGATGAATACGTATTTTACTAAGAGGGAGGAGCATAAGGTGACATACAAGAGTGGAGGAAGATGCTCACAGGTGGATTATATCTTATGTAGAAGGGCCAGTCAGAAGGCGATTGGAGACTGTAAAGTGGTGGCAGGGGAAATTGTAGTTAGGCAGCATAGGATGGTGGTTTGTAGGATGACATTGGTGATCAAGAAGAGGAGGATGAGTGTGAAGGCAGCACCAAGGATCAAATGGTGGAAATTGAAAAACGGTAATTGTGAGGTGATGTTCAGGGAAGAGTTAAGACAGGCACTGGGTGACAGTGAAGAGTTACCAAATAGCTAATAAGAGAGATGGCTAGAAAGGTGCTTGATGTGAGATCTGGAAAGAGGAAGGAGGACAAGGAGACCTGGCGGTGGAATGAAGTACATCAGAGTATACAAAGAAAGAGGTTGGCGAAGAATTGGGATTGTCAAAGAGATGAAGAAAGTAAACAAGAGTATAAGGAGATGAGGTGCATGGCAAAGGCAGAGGTGGCGAAGGCTAAGGATAAACCGTATGAAGAGTTGTATAAATGGTTGGACACTAAGGAGGGAGAAAAGGACATGTACCGATTGGCTAAACAGAGGGACCAAGCTAGTAAAGATGTGCAGCAGGTAAGGGTGATAAAGGATAATGAGGGAAACGTACTCACAAGCGAGGAGAGTGTGTTGAGCAGATGGAAAGAGTACTTTGAGGGGTTGATGAATGAAAGGGAGAGAAGGTTGGATGATGTGTGGATAGTGAATCATGAAGTGCAGTAGATTAGCAAAGAGGAAGTAAGGATAGTTATGAAGAGGATGAAGAACGGAAAGGCTGTTGGTCCAAATGACATACCTGTGGAAGCATGGAGGTGTTTAGGTGAAATGGCAGTGGAGTTTTTAACTAGATTGTTTAATGAAATCTTGGAAAGTGAGAGGATGCCTGAGGAATGGAGAAAAAGTGTTTTGGTACCGATTTTTAATAATAAGGGTGATGTGCAGAGCTGTAGTAACTACAGAGGGATTAAACTGATCAGTTACAGCATGAAGTTATGGGAAAGAGTAGTGGAAGCTAGGTTAAGAAGGGATGTGATTATTAGTGATCAGCAGTATGGTTTCATGCCAGGAAAGAGCACTACAGATGAGATGTTTGCTCTGAGACTGTTGATGGAGAAGTACAGAGAAGATCAGGAGGGGTTGCATTGTGTGTCTGTGGATTTAGAGAAAGCATATGACAGGGTGCCTAGAGAGGAGTTGTGGTATTGTATGAAGAAGTCGAGAGTGTCAGAGAAGTATGTAAGTATGGTACAGGATATGTATGAGGGTAGTGTGACAGCGGTGAGGTCTGCAGTGGGAGTGACGGATGCGTTTAAGGTGGAGGTGGGATTACATCAAGGATCACGTCTTTCTTTCTTATTTGCAATGGTGATGGACAGGTTGACAGACGAGATCAGACAGGAGTCCCCGTGGACTATGATGTTTACAGATGACATTGTGATCTGTAGTGAGAGTAGGGAACAGGTGGAGGAGAGACCCTGGAGAGGTGGAGATACGCTCTAGAGAGAAGAGGAATGAAGGTCAGCAGGACTAAAACAGAATATGTGTGTGTGAATGAGAGGGAGGATAGAGGAATGGTGAGGATGCAGGGAGTAGAGGTGGCATAGGTCGATGAGTTTAAGTACTTGGGTTTAACAGTTCAGAGTAATGGTGAGTGTGGAAGAGAGGTGAAGAAGAGAGTACAGGCAGGATGGAGTGAGTGGAGAAGTGTGTCAGGAGTGATTTGTGACAGACGAGTATCAGTAAGAGTGAAAAGGAAGGTCTACAAGAGGGTAGTGAGACCAGCTATGTTATATGGGTTAGAGACAGTGGCACTGACAAAAAGGCAGGAGTCAGAGCTTGGCATGGCAGAGTTGAAGATGTTAAGATTTGCACTGGGTGTGCAGAGGATGGACAGGATTAGGAATAAGTATATTAGAGGGTCAGCCCAGGTTGGAAGGTTTGGAGAAAGCCAGAGAGGCATGATTATGTTGGTTTGGACATGTGTTGAGGAGGGATGCAGAGTGTATTGGGAAAAAGATGCTAAGGATGAAGCTTGCCAGTTAACAGGAAAAGAGGGAGGCCTAAGATAAGGTTTATGGATGTGTTGAGAGAGGACATGCAGGTGGTTGGTGTGACAGAGCAAGATGCAAAGGGCAGGAAGAAATGGAAATAGTTGATCTGCTGTGGCGACCCCTAACGGGAGCAGCCGAAAGAAGAAGACGACACATGGAGCTCTCTCAAGTTTTATTGAGATGCAATAGGCATTTGAAAGATATAAAAGCTCTGTTTATCTATACCAATGTTATGTTTTTTTTCATTCCACAGGACCAGCCCTATTACCTCTATACCTGTATCCAATTGGCCCATTCTTTTCATGTCGCAAGAGTCAGGCATCCCCAGGTTAAGTGAGTTTCTTATGGTCCAATTTCTTCCTGCCCAGTTATCTTGCCCAATAAGATCATTTGTTCCCTAGTACTGTGAGGTCCAGTAGTAGGAAAGAAGAGAAGCTACTGGTCCTGCGAAGTGGCCTAACCTTCCCATTAGTGTAGTAACCCTCTCTCCTTTCTTGCAATGGATGTCCGAGCTCTGCTGCATGCTGTCACACTGCTGTGCGCATGTGGACTACAGTAGTATGTGCTCATCGGCTTGTGCTCCACAAGTGTAGCATCTACTGCCTTCACTAGGCATCACCCATGTGGTGAGCCAGATCCACATCAATCCTCCCAGGACAGGTCAGCCAGCAACAGCCACTTACACACACCCTCCCCATCCAGCTCCTTCAGGTGCCCTAGCCACTATGTGAACACAGGTCACCTGGGCCATAATCAGGGCTTTATTCTTCTGTGCCACTGGAGCTCTCAGACTAAAGAGCTGTCTTCATGAGTTTCTGGACAAATGTAAGATGCAGGAGTTTGAAAGTAGGACATCTAACAATTTCCTGAGAATGTAGAAGTATGAGGAATGGTGACACACTATGTTGCAAATTTAGCCATTGCTAAGGTTTACTGTGAGTGGTTTTGATGAGAGGTGGTGCCTGATTCCAGGGAAAGCTCTAGCATAAATAATATGCTGGCTAGTGTGGCCCTTACAGATTCAAACAGGCATTTATTAGCCAGTACAGGATATTCATTTTAAGAGGGTCTTTGATTATGTCACTGAAAGTTAGTTTACTGTCAACTGCTATAACACTGCTAATTTTTATTGTTTTTAGGGGTCTGGCTTCATTTGCATGGCTAAAAGTCATAAGTTTGGTTTTACTTTCATTAAGCATAATTATACTATTTTAGACAAACAAATAAGTGTGCCCTTGCAATGCTATACTTGTGTGACAAGCATACTTGCACATTGCTATTGCTACACATTATTGTCAAGTAAACTACTACCTATTGTCAAATATTGTTAACCCACAAAATAAGAGTTGCAGGTGCTTCATCAGAAAGTATGAAAGTGACCATTGGTGTCTTTTTTCTACTTACTTCACAGATCTCCAAGCAGATAGCTAAGATCTCTGGCTACAAAAGTTTGCAGATGATTGCAAACGCGGTGGTTAAGTCACCCTGTGACACCCGGCCCCTCCAAGAATGAGCTCACAACAGTAAACTCTTGGTATGGTACAAATGGGCTCAAACTAAATGTTACAAAGCCATGCGTCTTAGGATGTTTAACTTTTCTTTTAGGTTAACTCAAATCTATGAGTGCGGCTGTCAGTTTGGGGTCCTATTAGGAGAGTAAAACTTCAGTATTTGAAGATGTACATAGCTTTGTGTGTTTTTATTAAGTTAATAGGTTTTAGGCGGGTATTGGGGGTGTTTTTTGTTTCAGGGCTTTCAATAAAAAAAAGTTTAAGATATGACATATACTCAAAATGGATATGACAAGAAACAACTGTATAAAAGTTCAACCTCTCAAACAGTGTATGCATGCAACACAAAAGTTGCAACTAGACATTTAACAAAAAAGGTGTACATAAAAAGTGGGAATAACTTTTTAATGTAATGATCCTTTCTGTAATGTATTTAAATGTCAACAGTCTCTCAGACAAATACAAAAAAGAAAGAGTAGTGAACTATATTAAAAATGTAGAGTGCGAATAGCTATGTTACAGGAGACCCACACAGAAAGAAATGAACATGTGAATTTGATAAAGAAAGGCTTTCAGGATTCAGCAGCATACCTATGACAAAGGAA
Source organism: Protopterus annectens (assembly GCF_019279795.1). Lineage (NCBI taxonomy): Eukaryota > Metazoa > Chordata > Ceratodontiformes > Protopteridae > Protopterus > Protopterus annectens. The sequence goes on along the minus strand of NC_056737.1, from coordinate 478,769,441 downwards.
AAGAGAAGGTTTTTGTTTGTTTGTGTCTTTCGGCTTTTCCTGGATAGGGGTCGCCACAGCGGAACTCCGGTCCACTAATGATTGGTAGTGGATTTTTACGTACCAGGTTACCAGCCCTGACGCACAACCTTCAACGAAGGCACGCCCTATTCACGTATACCTCCACACAGAAGACGCTCTAGCTGAGAATCGAATGGGACAACATCTTGCTATGAGGTGACAACGCTATCACAGCACCACAAGGAAAAGAGAAGCACTTATATTAATTGCAACAGGAACTCCAATAGTGATAGAAGAGGATAAAAAAGATAATAATGGCAGATTTGTAGTGCTAAGGGGCTACTAGCAAGGAAGGAAGTTTACACTGGCATGTATTTATATTCCACCTGAAACTGCTATAATAGAGCTTAATTAAATTCTAGGAGAAATAATCAGTTTTCAGCAACTAATATTACTTATAGGTGGGGAGGAATGTGATTTCCAACACTGAACGTGTGTCTGGGTGACCCAGAAGGGAAAGTACAAGAAAGATGGGTATATTTTTGAAGAAATTTATGAAAATATTTGGCAAGGAAGATGTGAATTCAGTAATAAGAGTTCAGATTGAATTTACACATTACTCCCCAGGATAGCCTGGACCTCTTGGAGAACCAATAAATCCCCAAAGGACCAACTTATATATAAACAGCTAAGGAATGATACAAAAAAGTCTATTGTTCTAGACAAAAAAAATAAAAAAAAAAACTTACTGTAATCTGCAACAAAAACATTAAAATCGACCACAAAAAGTTTGGTCCAGTTTAAACAATCTTCTCCACCCAGGACATACTACTACCCCTACCCCCGCAATTGCCCTCCAAAAACCTCCAGAAAATATTGCCAACACCTTTAACACTTTCTTTACAGAAACTATACACTCCCTTGCCAACCAACTAGCACCCAATAACCCAGACCCAATTTACCCCATATCCAACACTCACCCCCTCCTTTAAATTTCAACCAATACCAACATCACATATCCGATCCTTAATCAAGAAACTGAAATCCACCACCCTATCAGCATACCTACTCCCCGCTGAATATAGTACAGTTTTGTACCTACCATAAATGTAGATGCTCGAGTGTTCACACTGCTGCAGTCATCACACTTGGGTTATCCTGCCGTCAGGCGGTCCCGCAGTCGGCCAGAGTTCCAAAGTCTTGGTCCGACGTCGGTTGCTGTCGCTTCTTCCCTGACATCAGTGCGCCAGGGGTATATAAGAGGCATCAGACGCCATTTTCTTCAGTTTTTCTTGCCCCAGATGTCAGGTGCCCCCTAGTAGGAGGGCAATACATATTGCCAATGAAACATGTACAGAAAAATACACAATACCTTCAGTTACAAGCAAATACACCACAAAGGTTGTATGAGATAGAAAGGTATAGAAAGGTTCAGCTAGTTCACAGGGGATGGAGGGAGGGTAACCTGGACTGCAGCAGTGTGAACACTCTAACATCAACATTTATGGTAGGTACAAAACTGTACTATGTTCATCGTGTTACACTGCTGCAGACAGCACACTTGGGTTGAATCCCAAAGGTAAGGATGGGTGGTGGAGTTGAACAGGGTTTGGAGAAGCTAGTAGGCCCTGCAGAACTGCAGTGGCAAAGTCAGCTCTAGTCTTAGAGTATAGAGGCAAGTGATGGTGCTTGGTGAAAGTGTGCACTGAGCTCCAAGTTGCAGCTTCCAAAATATCCTTGGTTGGTACCCCCGAGAAAGGCTGTTGATGTAGCTGTAGCCCTGGTGGAGTGGGGCCTAATGCTAGTAGGTACCGGTTTCCCATGATGTGTGTGACAAAAACGTATGCAATGTCCTATCCATTTTGAAATGGTCTGTTTTGAGACAGCTTTTCCTTGTGATCCTGAAGCATAGGATACAAAGAGCTGGTCAGATTTTCTGAAAGCCTTAGTTTTATCCAAGTAGTAATGCAATTACCTGTGAATGTCCAAAGAGTGCAGGAGTCTTTCTCCTTTGTTCTGGGGGTTTGGAAAAAAGGTGGGTAAATGAATGGTTTGGTTTAGGGCCACACTGGATACCACCTTTGGCATAAAGGAAGGGTTAGTCCGTAGAGCAACTCTGTCGATGAAAAATGAGGAAAGGCTCCACTGCCATTAGGGCTTGTAGCTCTGAGACTCTTCTAGCTGAAGGTATTGCTAGTAGCAGGGCAGTTTTCCATGAAAAACTTTTAAATCAGTTGAAGTAGCTGGTTCAAAGGGCGGCAGTGTAAGTTTTTCCAGAACAAAGTTGAGATCCCATGTTGGTGTTGGTGCTCTCCTGGGCAGTCTTATGTTCTTAGCCCCTCTGAGGTACTGTCTTAGGAGTGGATGTGAAAATAAAGGAGGATCCGTGTTGTAGTGAGCTGAAATCGCTGAGGCGTGGATCTTAATAGATGAAAAGGAAAGTCCTTTGTGCAGCATCTCAGTTAAATATTGTAGAATCTGAGGAATGTTTGGAGCAAGTGGGTTTTGGCCTTTAGCCTGGTTCCAGGCTAAAAATCTTTTCCATTTGTCTGAATAGGTTTTCCTGGTGCTGGGCTGGCCTCCAGAATGACATCCATAACATCTTTAGGAAGAGGTGTTGGCTGGTTGTTTATGTAATTTGCCATGCAGCCAGATTTAAGGTCTTGAGCTGGCTGTGTAGAAGCTGAGTGAGCAGGTGAGGAATTTGGGGTAAAATCCATGGTGGGCCAGCCATGTTTCTTAGTATTGGATACCAGTGTTGGCATGGCCAGTCTGGAGCAATGAGTATCATTTGTGGTCTCTCTAATCTGACTTTCAGCAGCACCTTTGCTAGAAGAGACAGTGGAGGAAATGCATACACTGTTAATGTTTTCCAACTGAATGAGAGGGTGTCCACTTTCCAAGCTAGTGGGTGGAATGTCCTTGTGCAAACTTTTTGAAGTTGGTAGTTTTGGGGGTTGGCAAACAGATCTATGTCTGGGCGTCCCCATTTTTGAGTTATCATTGCAAACACTTGTGGATCCATTTTCCACTCATGGGGATCCATGATGTTTCTGCTTAGGTCATCTGCCAATGTGTTTTTCTTTCCTGGCAGGAATTGTGCTTGTAGTTGAACTTGGTAAGTCAGTGCTGTGTTCCACAAGGTCATTGCTTGCCTGCATAGGGGGTAGGAGTGTGTGCCCCCTTGTTTATGTACCACATTACTGTGGTGTTGTCAGTCTTTATTAGGAGTTGCCCTGGATGTAAGTGGTCCTTGAAAGCTGTTAGGGCATACTGTACAGCTAGCATTTCTTTTTGATTGATATGCAAATGCCTTTGATCTGTAGCCCATTTGCCCTGAATGCACTGTCCTGCCATGTGTGCTCCCCAGGCATAGTCAGACGCATCTGTTGTGATAGTCTGCCTGGCTGTGGGTAAGGTGAAAGTCTGACCCTTGTTGAGGTGACATGCCTGTGCCCACCATAGAAACTCCGGTTGAAGGCAGGGAATGAGTGGTATCATTGTTTCCAAGCTGTGTCTGTGCTGAGTCCATACACTTTTCAGGTACCATTGTAATTTCCTCACATGCAGTTTTGCAAATGGTATTAGGAGTATGCAAGATGCCATGAATCCCAAGGCCTGCAGAATTTTTCTTGCAGGGAGTTGGGTCTTTGTTGCCATCATTTTGAAGTATTGAGTCAGCTGTTGTTGCTTGTCTGGCATGAGGTAAGCCATCTGGGCTGTTGTATTCAAGCTGGCACCCAGGAATGTTACGTTCTGTGAGGGCACTAGCTTTGATTTCTTTTCATTTACTGTGTACCCTAGGCAACTTAAAAGGTGTTTGACAAACGCCAGATGCTTTAAAAGAATGTCCTTGCTTTCTGCTTGAATAAGGTAGTCGTCCAGGTATGGGTATATTTGAATTCCTCTTTGTCTGCAGTATGCAATTACTGGTGCCAGGCATTTTGTGAAGACCCTAGGTGCAGTAGATAAGCCAAAGGGCAGTGCAAAGAACTGATAATGAGTTGAACCTGCAATGATACGGAGGTATCTTCTGCAATTTTGTCTGATAGGGACATGCAGGTATGCCTCCTTGAGATCCAACGTTACTAGCCAAGTCTTCTTGCCCAGCATGGGAAGAAGCTGCTGCAGTGTGAGCATCCTGAATTTGGGTTCTTGGAGATAGGTGTTTAGAATTGAAAGGTCCAGAATGGGTCTCCAGGCTTTGTCCTGTCTGGGGACTAGAAAGAGTCTTGAGTAAAATCCTTGTCCTTGCTCCTGTGTAGGTGCCTGTTGAATGGCTCTCATGTTCATGAGAGCTGTAATTTGTTTTTGTGCCTCCGCCCATTGATTTGGTGGCAGGTTTGGCATTCCTTTTATCCTTGGCAAGGTGTGAAAGTGGAATTTGTATCCTTGTGAAACAATGTTTAGGATCCATTTGTCTTTTGTGATGATGTGCCAGTTGTCTGCAAAAAGAGCTAATTTTCCTCCCAAGGGAGCTGCCAAGAGAGATTTGCTTGGCAGTCTGAGGATTAAGTCATTGTGTTTGTCTTCTGTTAATTTGGGGCCTGTCTTCCCTTCCTTTCTGGGTAGCGGCTCTCCATTGGTGAGGTTTGTAAGGGCCTTGTCACTGACCTCTGCCCCTTGGGCGTCTGTATTTGCCCCTCTGTGGTCTGTCAGATGCTGGAACGGACCAGTTTTCTGTTGGCCAATTTCTGCTGAAGCGAGAGTGTTGAACCTGTAAAAAAATCCTTGACCGTCTGCATAGATTTTGCCTTATCCTCCATTTTCTTTAAAACCTCTTCTGCTTTTACACCAAATAAACCATCCTGTTTTAAAGGTGCATCCAGTAACTTTGCTTTAACATGATCTGGTAGGGTTTGTTCTTTTAACCAAGCATGCCTACGTATGACAGACCCAGTCACTGCTGCTCTTCAGGAAGCTTCCAATGAATCAAATCCACATTGTAACGTATGTTTGCCCACCTGTTCAGCTGCATGTAACAGATCCTGCATTTCCTTAAGATCAGGCTGCTCTGAATGTGTGCTCATTTTTTGTTTCAATTGAGACATCAAGAATTGTTGATATTTCAGCATGTGGAACTGGCAATTCAAGGCTCTCATAGCTAGAGAAGCTGAGGTGTATACTTTCCCCATCTATCTAGTGCTCTGAAATCCCTTTCAGAGGGTACAGGATTTTTAGCAATAGAGGCCTTAACCCCTTTGGGACCCTGGGAAATTGTTTCTGGGTCAGCAACAGGGCTTTTATATAGGAAGTTGTGAGAGTCAGGGACTCTGTAGTATCTGTCTGGTTTGGCTGGAGCAGGAGGTAGAGAGCCTGGATTACGACTAGATTCTAAATAAACATCATCCACAATGTCCAACACAGGAGGGATTGCAAGCGGCCTGTGCTGGGAAGTAAAAGGAACTCTTGGGGCCTTTTCTTAGAATCAAGAGTAATCCTGGCCTTCCCAGTGAAAATGTTCCCTCATGGTATGTAAAGTTTCCCCAAAGGAGTAGTCTTCTGGAGGAGATGCTGAGGGAATAGACTCTTTAGCATCAGAATCTTCATAAAGGGGAAAAGAGTATTCCTGTTCCTCTGAGGTATCTGAAAAAATGGAAACCTGGTCAGAGGAAGCATAATCTTCCTCTTGTCTTGGCCTTTTATCAGGAGGGGGATGGGAACCCCTAATTAGGGTAATTAAATCTTCAGCCATCTTAAGCATCTGTTTCTTAGGCATGGGGCCTTGCACTGGAGACTGATGCACAGTCTTTTTTGTTTTTAATGGAGTTTTTAGCTTAGCATAAGATTTAATGGCGAGTGTAGTCGGTCTGAAGACACCTTCTGCAACCGAAGGCATTTCTACTGCACCGGAATCTCCTTCGGCTCTGGAGTCGGAAGGGTCTAATGAAGAAGGCTGCGGCGGCCTAGTGCTCTCCGCTTGTGAATCAAAAGCAGTCTGTGGTTCTAAATCAGCGGTCGTCAGGGGCTGTGTAGGCGCCTCTCTGAAGACCGGAGAACCTGCGACAGGTCCAGCAGAGGCCTCGGAGTCTGGTTTGGGTCTAGGCTGCCTGTCTTTATCCTTGTGTTTTTTATGCATGCCGGTAGTCGGTTGCCCCAACAGCATGGTATAATTAAATTTCCTACCAAAGTAATGTCGGGCGAAATCAAACCGACGTTGGATAGTTCGTTTATTAAAGCTAGCACAAAACCAACAACCAGTGACGTCGTGGTCAAGGCCTAGGCAAGGAATACAATAAGAATGAAAGTCCTTATGAGGTATTTGCTTCCCACAAGAAATGCAATTGTTAACTTTTTCTGACATCGGACTGAGGCAAGAAAAGGTTCCCCAACGGGGTACTTAGCTTTATTGAAGACTTCGGTCTGAAATTCCATTTGAAAATCTCAGGAGTTGGCTGACCGGCACTTGCGAACTGCTTCTGCTTCGGGCATTGTGTGGCAAGAAAGACTGGAGAAAATGGCATCGGATGCCTTTTATATACCCCTGGTGCACTGACGTCAGGGAAGAAGCGACAGCAACCGACGCCGGACCAAGACTTTGGAACTCTGGCCGACTGCAGGACCGCCTGACGGCAGGATAACCCAAGTGTGATGACTGCAGCAGTGTAACACGATGAACATCTTCAAAAAGCTGCAGACCTAATAGCATATCCCATTTCAATATTAATCAACACAACCATCTCGGAAGCATATATCCCCTCCATCTAGAAAATTTCCCACATCATTCCTCTCCATAAAGGGGGTAATTCCACTGATCTATCAAACTACCGGCCTACTGCCATTCTGTTACCTCTGGCTAACATTATGGAAAAATGTAACCATAAGCAACTCTTACATTACCTCAATCTAAACAATCTCCTAACCCCCTCTCAGCATGGACTTGGACCCCACCATAGTACAACCTCAGCCCTTCTTTCCTTCTCTCAGACAATAAATCAAAATTGTAATAACAAGCTCTCCTCTGCCCTCTTTCTTGACCTATCCAAGGAGTTTGACATGGTAAATCATCAACTACTCCTTTGCACACTAAAAACTCTCGCCATAGATAACCTGGCAATACGCTGGTTTCCTAAGTGGCAGACAATCTGTGCTATAAGAAGGATAGCCTATCCTCCCTACTGCCAATCACCCTTGGAGTGCCTCAAGGGTCTATATTAGGAACTCTCCTATTTTCCATCTTCATTAATGATCTCCATACAGTCATCCCCAAAGCAACCTGCATTCAATATGCAAATGACTCTACACTAATCTGTTCTGCCACCTCCCCGATAGACCTACAGACCTTATCCCAAAATACGCTTAACAAAGTTGAAAGCTGGCTCACTGACCGGCGTCTTTTATTAAATCCAAATAAAAATAACTGTTACTCTTCACCCCCACTTGGAAAGTCCCTTTGCCATCATTTACCATAACATCCAACAATGGCAACATAATTTCCCTAGAATCTAATACAAAACTATTAGGTGTAATAGTCAACAATAACCCTAAGTTTGATGCCCACACCGATAAAACCATTAAAACAGTCAATAAGAAGCTTGGCTCTTTACATAGGATTAAGCCATTCCTAACCCCAACTGCTAGGACAGTCATTGCCCATACACATTTACTATCAACCCTTCTTTATACCTCCCCGATTTATACAAACCTAAGTAAATCTGACCGCAATAAACTCAATAGCTGCTATAATAACATAGCCAGATTTGCCACAGGTTCATCATATAGAACGCACCACTGTCTTAACCTACGATCCCTAGGCTGGCTACAGTTACCCTCTCAACTCCAGTATAACCAATTAATAGTTGCTCACAAAGTCCTCTATCAGCCCGAAAGCATGCCCATACTCAAAAATATAATCACCCCCTACAGTAACCTAAAACACTCCAATCTTCTGATAAAATGCTAGTACAAACTGTTAAATCCAATAACTCAGCTGTTGAGTCATTTTCCAACTCTGTTAGCAAAATTTGGATCCTACTCCCTACTGAACTTACAGCAGTTCACTCCATAATCCAATTTAAAACGTCTTTCAAAACACACCTAAAAATTCACTGGTTGTGCCCCTGTACAAACCCAGACTAACCTACTCACTATTCAGTTTCATAGTTTAGTACTAGGCTATCTGCCCTGGGGCATTTATAAGCCTAGCCACAGTGATGTGGCTTTCGCCACCCCATGTAATGGTACAAGTGTACAGAATAGATTTAGAATACTGTGCCTCTGTCTAGTAGTGACACAGAGATGACCCCCGGGGTAAACCTACGATCTCCCATCCACTCGTCAAGATTTCTCTTGAAGAGAGTCAGTGAGGGGCTCTGCCTAACATGAACTGGGATTTTGTTCCAGAGTATGGGAAGCCGCTGAGTTATGAATCTGCCCCTCCAGCATGTCCTATTCATATTTGTGCTAAGGTTTAAATCTTTAGCTCTCGTGGTTCTGATGGATTTGGATTTTTTGAGGTGGAGCATGTCCATCAATTCCTGACTGGACATGGCCTTGTACGTCAGGCACAGATCACCTCTGAGTAGGCGGTATGCTACTGAATAGAGCTGGAGTTTCTTTAGTCTGGCAGCATATGACATATGTTGGAGACCCTTGACCCTCTTGGTGAAGTACTTTTGGGGTCTCTACAGCTGTTGCAAGTACCGGGTGAGGTACATACCAAATGAGCATTGTACTCAATCATGGGCCTGATAAGGGAGGAGTACAGGTGTACAATGACCTCCTTTGATCTGGATGTGAATCCCTTCATGATAAGGTGGGCAAGGTAGAAAGTCTTTCTAACCACTTTGGCAACGTGGGTGTCAAATGAGAGGTCACTATCGACTTGGGTCCCCAGGTCTCTGATGACTTTTTCCGTACTCAGTGGGTTACTGTCTATGTGATAATTTGTGGGTACTTTGTTTTTCCCAAAGGGGATGACTATACATTTTTTGGCATTTAGTTTAAGGCCATGACTCCGGCACCAGTTGTCCGTTTCAGTGAGTCCTTTCTGTAGGATGTGTGTGTCAGCTGGTGTATTGACTATGGCGCCTAGTTTGCAGTCATCTGCGAACTTTGTCAGCCACAACCCTCCCATGTTTGCTTTCACATCTGAGAAATAAATGCTGAACAAGAGGGGTCCCAGGACAGAGCCCTGTGGGACACCACTTGTGACTGGCTTTGAGTCTGACATGGCTCCAGCGATTTTGACTTTATGGGTTCTTTCCTTTAGCCAGTTTGCAACCCATCTTGTGACATATGGATTTACATTTAAGCTGTTGAGATTATCTATGATGCCTGAGTAGGGTATTGTGTCGAAAGCTTTAGCCAAGTCCAGGTAGGCTGTATGGACTGCTCTGCCCTCGTCAATGGCTCTAGTGACGGTTTCGAAAAAGTCAACCAGGTTCAAAAGGCAGGATCTGCCTTTTACAAAGCCAAACTGGGTGGGATCAAGTGTCTGTAGGTCCCCAATGTCTCTGTTTACGAGTTCCATAATGATTCTTTCCATAGCTTTGCAGACCAGGCTGGTTAAGCTTATGGGGCGGTAGTTACCAGGGTCTGTAGAGGTGCCTCCTTTGTGGAGTGGGACCACTGTTGCTGTACACCAGTGTTCAGGTACATATCCTGTATTAAGGCTAAGGTTAAATAGCATTTTTATGTGTGGGTTTAGCTCCTCTTGGAGTTCACGTAGCATGCAACGCAGGATACCGTCAGGTATCCCGGGATACCGTCAGGTCCCATTGATGCTGTGTTTTTAGCTTTGCTGAGGGCGGTCATCTGAGATGACAGGGAGGTTACATTCAGCTGGGATAAGTATTTCCACTTTTGGGGGTGAGGGTGAGAACCTGTCTGCCAGAATGTTGGCAATATCTGTGGGTTCAGTGTATTTTTTGTCATTGTGAACTCTGAGCATATCCGAGGGTTTCCGCCCAGGTTTCTAGCAGAAGAAAGCCTTGTGGTTATCTTTAGTGTCCATAGCGATTTTTCTCTCAAAGTTGGCCTTGGATGTTTTTATGAGAGAACGTAGCTTTCTACTAGTGCTGATCAGAGATGCCTTTTCTTTATGGGATTTTGCTCTGACGTGCAGTAGCTTCCTTCTTTTGTTATACAATTTGTTTATGGCTGGGGTCCACCAGACAGGACGCCTGCCCCTGGTGTAGAGGGTCTTCGTTTTATTTGGGATTGCATGATCCATGCATTCTTGGAGATGTCCATAGAAAGCATTTGTGAAGGATTCAGCATTGTGGGATGTGGTTTCCACTGGCCCAGTGGGCTTAAAGGATACCATCTCAGTCTTAAGAAGTGTAAAGTCGGCTTTTGAGAAGTTTTTCACTGTAGTCTTTTGTGTTGGGGGTGGAGGTGGGATATGTATATCCAGGGTGATTAGTTTGTGGTCAGATCTCAATAGTGAGGGGTATACTTCCGGTGTGGAGCACTTTGTCCCCATGTCTGTGATGATCAGGTCTATTATATTATCTCCCCTTGTGGGAGAGGTGACTAGCTGTTCCATTGCATTTGAATTTATGAATTCCAGGAACCTTTGGGCTAGAGTGTTAGGGCTAGAATAATTCACCCAGTCTATGTTAGGGTAGTTGAAGTCTCCCAATATGATGGTATTTGGTGAGACATTCATATCCTCCAATGTCTTCAGGAAGGCTGAATAGGGTTCCTGAGACTGGGGGTGGGGGGTGGGTGGTCTGTAACATGCTACCAGTTGTATAGCAGTTTTGCCTACGGTTAGTTGCACCTGGATGGTCTCTGATGCTTCATGTGTTGCCACTAACCTAGAGGTGTGGGTGTCCTTGATGAATATGGACACTCCCCCTCCCTTTTTGGTTTGGCCCGAGTTTTGGGGCAGAAAAGCATGGTACGAGGTATAGCCTGGTAGCGCTGGGGTGCTCTCAGGAGCCTTGAACCAGGTTTCAGTGACTGCACAGACATCGATGTTCTCCATACTGAGGAGTGCTTTGAGAGCCTGCATCTTGAGATTTAGACTTCAGGCGTTGAGCAGCATTTCCCTTAATTTTTTTCCATTTTTGTTTTCTAAGGAGGTGGGTTTGTCTTTTGAGCCTTGCCTAAAAAAGGCACTATGGGGGTGGCAAGAGCCTTAGCCAATATCCAGAAGCACAGTGGTGACAGATGCAAGCCATCCCTTGCAAAGCAGCGTGGCTTGTCCAGCATGTCATCCCAAGCAGACAGACATTGGATCCCCCTAGAATGACACCAATAATTGAGCCAATTATTAAAGCTGATCATCTTGTCTTTGTATTGTGGCATCATTCTTGGTGAGGGCAAGATGCTGCTCAGGGTCAGGGTCACACCAGCCCGGGCTACATAATCAGAGAGCTCCTCCATGTCTCTTTTCATGTAGTCTAGGGAGGTACGTCTCAGGTCATTCACGCCGGCATGGACAATGATGGAGTCATATTTGTACTTGCTTTGGAGTGACCTGAGTGCGTGTGTTATGTGGCGGATCCTAGCTCCCGATAGGCAGCTTACCATTACCCTCTCCTTGTTCAGCCTGGTAAGTGGAACGTCAGTGTGTCTGACTATAGAGTCACCTATTACTAGTGTATCAGGCATAGTGTTTGGCCTTAAGGGCTGTGATTGTTTGACACACTGATTTACTGAAGTATGTGTTGCATGTGTTGTGTTTTGAGGTGGTGGATTTTTGGGTGTCTGCTTTGGGAGCCTCTGTTGTTTTGGTAAGTTTTTTTGTTAGAGCCTCCGAGTATGTCTTTGTGTTATGTGTTTGGTTTGCAGTTGTGGTAGGTCTATGTGGGACTGGGTTTGCTGTGTGTGTGGTTACCTTCTCCTCCTGTCTGGTCTTGCCAGTCCTGAGTTGAGAGAGTTCAGTCTCCAGTTTGGCTATATAGTTGCATCTCTCACATGTACTTGTGTTTGTTGGGAGGAGGAGAGGGTTGTCTGTGTACATGAGACAATTGTAGCATTGTCTCAAGATTCCCAGATTAACCAGCTGAACCGGAGAGGATGCTAGTGTGATCTACCACTCGGCATGCTAGAATATTATAAGGGAGTGCTGTGCCTTTAAGGGAAGTGGGTACTCACAGGGGTGGTAGGTGGATGTAGTGCTTTCTTTAGTTTGAGAGTGCTTACTTAGAAGAGAGGTTTTGAGAACAAGTGCTAGGCTTATAATAAAGCGAGTAGACTGATTATTATAAGAGTAGAGCTTTCTTAAGGGAAAATTTGAAGAGCAGACTTGGCGGAGCCAGAAAAAGTTTAACCGGCGCTGCGCTATGCGCACAATCGTGCAAAGCTGCGCAAATGCGGATTTTAAACAGGGAACTTTAAAAAGAGCTAGAAATGGTCCAAAACAACCAATTACTACAAGCTCTTGTGCTGAGGTCACTCCTTCAGGGACAGATAGGCTGCTCAAGGCTCCCCACTCCCACTGGTGAGCAAAGAAACCTCCTTCTATCCAAGTAAGGCAATGGACAACACAGGAACTACACCACAGCCCAGAATACAGCAAAGCCTGTATACTGGTATAAACTAGTCGAGGAGAGGCAGGAAAACAGGGATTTTTTTTAGTTTTTTGTTTTTGAGATAGAAAGCACACAGAAATGCAGTAAACAGTAATAAATCAGTTACACAGGCTAGCACACTTTAGTGGGCAGCCTCAACAGTTAAATTTAACAAACAAACAAACTTTCGACCAATTTTCGACCAAATGCAACTAAGTGCGGATAATATATAATGCAACAAACAGCTAAAAAAACAGTTTAAGCTTGTTTAAAGTAAGCAAGAGAAGGTATTTTAGGTAAAAAAACAGCAAAAAATACTTAAATCAGGAAAGTAGTCACTTTTCTCAGTTCTCTGCTGCTAGGACCACTCTGCAGGACCACGAGGAGCTGTTTCTGAGTAGTATAGCCAGAAAGAAACGCTCAGAGGTGGATTTTAAACAGGGAACTTCAAAAGAGCTAGAAATGGTCCAAAACAACCAATTACTACAAGCTCTTGTGCTGAGGTCACTCCTTCAAGGACAGATAGGCTGCTCAAGGCTCCCCACTCCCACTGGTGAGCAAAGAAACTTCCTTCTATCCAAGTAAGGCAATGGACAACACAGGAACTACACCACAGCCCAGAATACAGCAAAGCCTGTATACTGGTCTAAACTAGTCGAGGAGAGGCGGGAAAACAAGGATATCTTTTTTGTTTTTGAGATAGAAAGCACACAGAAATGCAGTAAACAGTAATAAATCAGTTACACAGGCTAGCACACTTTAGTGGGCAGCCTCAACAGTTAAATTTAAACAAACTTTCGACCAATTTTCGACCAAATGTAACTAAGTGCAGATAATATATAATGCAACAAACAGCTATAAAAACAGTTTAAGCTTGTTTAAAGTAAGCAAGAGAAGGTATTTTAGGTAAGAAAACAGCAAAAAATACTTAAATCAGGAAAGTAGTCGCTTTTCTCAGTTCTCTGCTGCTAGGACCACGAGGAGCTGTTTCTGAGTAGTATATGACTACATTCCCTGGCTACTTGTAGAAACTGTCTTATAAAAAGTCTGAAACATTAGCTGTCTCACTCTAATGTATTGCACTACTGAAAGATATGCCACCTTGCTCAGCTTTGTACTACTAAAACTGTTTATGTTCTAATATAAGAATTAATCATTGTAACATTTTTATGTATGTATTCCAACAAATTTGGAACATGTATCTATATGTAGTTGTATACAAAACTGCAACTGTTAAGTCTTCTGGATCTATGTACATGTGGAGCTTTTCTCCCCGGGCCTCCCCTGAAAATGATCCAGTATCCAGTCGGACTTCCCTGTTAACAAATGTAAAAAATAAACAAAAACTGGGCTAGGCTAAACAGAAATTACATTTCACAGGAATTTGTGCATTTAATTGAAGGCCTTGATACACACCCAATAACTACTTCAAATCATGCTTCAATAATAGCTAAAAGAAAAAAAAAAAACAGGGTAATGAAATATAAATGCGACACTGGCACTTTCCCACCTACCTGTTGAAGAGAAAGCAATTTAATGAATGGATAATGGAGATTATTCAAGAGCTATTAGAGAGGATAGAAATTTCTTCTGATTTCTTCTGAAAATACAGCTAGGGAGTGGAATAAAATTAAAGTAGAGTTTAAAAATAGGGTGGAAATAAAAGAAAGGGAAATATGATAAAGTAAGAAGAATGATTTAGAGGGACTGACAAATGTTAAAGCATTGCAGAATAGGGGGAATCTCACAGAAGAGGAGAATCAACTGCAGATTGCTACCAGAAAATAGCACAAACAGGCAAAAGGAAGTAGAAAGGGCTGTTGCCAAGCTTAGGGAGCCTATAACAAGGAAGGTAACAGATCCTGTAAATGTATCAAATTTATTTTATTTTACATTTGTTAACCGGGAAAGTCCAACTGGATACATTATCCATTTTCAGTGGAGGCCCGGGGAGAAAAGCTCCATGTTATGAAAGATTTTAGTAACAACAATAAAATGTACGTATTTAGTAACAATAAGAATGTAGGTTACAAGATATCCAAAATTTAACAATAAATCTATTTACAAAAGTTTAGTAACAATTAATGAAAGAAAAATGCAGGTTGTAATGATCGCTAGAAAGTTAACAATAGGTCAAAGACAAAAGTCATCTGTAGGTTACATATAAATGGGACATAAAAAAACATTTTCTTTGAAGCAGTGAATACAGAGAAATCAATCTTTTAAGAGCGGTGTGTCTAAGATAAACATTTTCAGTTAGAAAGCAAGGAAGAGAAGAAAGAGAATGTTATTTAGGTTGGATGGATTATAATTAGTGTGGGCAGAAATAGTAAGTAATAGAGGGAGAACATGGTAATCACATCTGTGAGCTAAGTTTGGATTAAAAAGTTTGTTGGTGTGTTTTTGGGTTAGTTGGGGTTTTGATAAGAGCATGACTATTTTTTTGACTACCTTGGTATAATTTTTGTATAGTTTAGTCGGGGTTTAGACATGGACATAGCCAGAGTCTGTGCATGTGTGTATTTAGAGATATTTTGAAGTGAGGCAAGGAGGCGTTAGAGGTTACTTCTGGAGGAAGGAAGTTCCATTTTTTTTCCAGCAGAGTTGGAAAACAAAGAATCTCCAGCTGAGTTGTTTGCTTTGGTTGTTTGTACTAGCATTCTGCTGGATGAGCAGAGGGATGTTAAGTTGTTATAGGGGGTAATAATTTTAGTTAGAATTGGGGTACTGGTAGGTTGGTAGAGGATTTTATGAATAACAGAGTTGGTTATAGTATATTTGATTGGGTAGTTCTAGCCACCCTAATTTGTGAAGATTATGACAATGGTGGGTTCTGTATGTGGAGCCTGTGGCAAATCTTGCTATATTGTTATAGCAGCTGGTGATTTTGTTGAGGTTTGATTTGGATAGATTAGTGAGGATGGGTGAGGCATAGAGAAGAGAGGACAGAAGATGTGTGCGAGCTATGGCGGTTCTGGCAGTTGGGGTTAGAAATTTCTTTACCCTAATACATGGATCCTATTTTTTTTTTATTTACTGTTTTTATGGTTTTGTCTATATGGGCATTATAATTCAGATTGTTATCAATGATTATGCCCAGTAGTTTAGTGTTTGGTTCAGGAGAAATTGCAATGCCATTATTTGAAGAGACTGTAAATACTGGTGGTGCTTGCTTATGGGTGGGGGATAAAAGTAGTTTGGTTTTATTTGGGTTCCTAGGAGAAGACTATTATTAAGCCAGTTCTCTACTTTTCGGATATTTCGGAAATTCTATGAAAGACTGTACAAAGCAGAGAAATATGAAAATCAAGAACATATACAAATGGAAATGTTTATGGAAGAATTAAACATGCTAAGATTATAGGTAGATGAGGCTCAATTACTAACAGAATAGGAGGAAAGGCGATAAAAATTATGATGTATAACCAACCTACAGGAAAGTCCCAAGGAACAGATGGCATTCCTGTGGAAGTTTGGAAGCTAGGAAGGAAAAAAACAAAGATCTGGAAGGTTTTGATTAACAGTATTTTAAGAGGGGGAGAAGTTCCAACATCCTGGAAGAAAGCAGTGGTAGCTGTAATACCTAAAGAGCGTAAAGATCCATCAGACTCAACTTCATACAGACACATTTCAATACTAAACCATGATTACAGTGTTCATGAATGACAAATATAATGTCAAAACTGATTGATATGGATCAATGTAGTTTTCTGTAGGGGAGGCAAACATTTGTAAACATTAACAGAACACTGATGATCCAGAGGGAAGCAGAATTTAATAAAAATACCACTATTGTTAGTGGGTCTTGAGAAAGCATTTGACAGAGTAAGCTGGGACTTTATGAGCAGGGCAATGGAAGCATTTGCATTCTCTGAAAAAAAATTATAAGGTTAATTAGGAGGATATGTGAGGGATCAGAGGTAAAAATTAAAGCTGGTGAGGTCCTCTCTGATACTTTCTGCTTGAGCAGAGGAACCCCTTAGTTTACATTTAGAAGCAATGGCAAAGAAAATAATGGACTGAAATTCAAGCGTATAATTGGTACGGCAGCCAAAAAAGCTGGCTCTGTTTGCAGATGATATTTTATACCTGACAAAACCAGAAAGAGACATTACAGTGTTGTGGAACATTTTAAGACAGTTTCATATCTTTTAGGGATACAAAATTGATGAAGTTAAAAAAGGCAACAGCAGTAAATTAGTACCCACACATGAACTGGTTCAGCAATATCTGTACTCATGGGGACATGATAAAAAGTATTTAGGAATACGGATTACAAATAATTCTGGTGTGGCAACTAAGGATATGTAGGAAGAGACTAAACAAAATTCAAAACCTGAGAAAATGTAAGCTTTGTTATATAGATAAGGATAGTAAGATACAAGCAGTCAAACTGTTTTAGTCCCTTTAGTCTTGCACACAGGTCAGGCACATTTCTATCAACCAGAGAAGTTGTGGATAGCAATTAATAAAGAATTTACCTGGGAGGGGAAGACAGCAAAAATCAAGTGGGATAAAGTACAGTTTTGTACCTACCATAAATGTAGATGTTCGAGTGCTAATACAGCTGCAGTCATAACAGACTGGTTTTCCTGTCGTCAAGCAGGTCCTCGGTCGGCCGAATTCCAAAGTCTAGGTCCGGCGTCGGATGTCATCGCTTATTCCCTGACATCAGTGCGACAGGGGTATAAAAGAACCAGCCGACGCCATTTTCTTCAGTTTTTCTTGCTCCAGATGTCAGGTGCCCCCAGAAGGAAGGCAAAACATAAATTTATGTAGTAATGCAATGCAATATAATCAAAAAACAGTGGTTGCAAGAAAATACACCATAAAAGAATACCCCAATGAGGTTGTATGAGGCGGTATTAGCCATTAGGCCTGTCCCAAGAGGGGAAGGAGGGAGGGAAACCTGGACTGCAGCTGTATTAGCACTCGAACATCTACATCTATGGTAGGTACAAAACTGTACTATGTTCATCATGCATACAGCTGCAGTCATAACAGATGGGTAGAATCCCAAAGCTAAAAAAGGGGTGGTAGGCACTAAGTGGAACTAGGAGGAGCCAGGATGCCCTGCAAGACTGCAGTGGCAAAGCCCGCTCTAGATTTGGAGTATAATGGTAGGTGATAGTGCTTGGAGAAAGTATGTACAGAACTCAAAGTGGCTGCTTCCAAAATATCTTTGGTAGGAAGTCCCCCTGAGGAAAGCTGCAGAGGTAGCTATGGCCCTTGTGGAGTGAGATCTGATGCCTGTAGGTACAGTTTACCATGAAAAGAGTAACAAAAGCGTATGCAGTGGGCTATCCATTTTGAGACTGTCGGTTTGGAAATAGGCTTCCCTTGAGCACCTGTAGCACAGGACACAAAGAGTTGCTCTGATTTTCTGAAAGGCTTTGTTCTGTCCAAATAATAATGGAGCTGTCTGTGAATGTCCAAGAAATGTAGTAGTCTCTCCCCTTTGTGTTGTGGATTAGGGTAAAAGGTAGGTAAGTGGATAGCCTGATTCAAGGCTACCCTGGATACTACCTTTGGCATAAAGGAAGGATTGGTTAGTAAGGAAACTCTGTCCTGATGGAAAATGATGAAAGGCTGCACAGCCATGAGGGCTTGTAGTTCCGAAACCCTGCGTGCTGAGGTGATAGCCAGAAGGAAGGCTGTTTTCCATGACAAATATTGCTGTTCTGTTGAAGCATCTGGTTCAGAAGGAGGCAGGGTCAGTTTTTCTAGAATGAAATTGAGGTCCCAAGCAGGTACTGGTTGCTTCCTTGGGGGTTTTATATTCTTAGCCCCTCTGAGGAACTGTCTTAAGAGAGGGTGAGAAAATAAAGGAGGATCAGTGTTGTATTCTGCAGAAATGGCTGAGGCAGATGAATGAAAGTCCACTGCTTAGCATCTCAGTTAGGTACTGTAATATTTGAGGTAAATTCAGTATTCCAGGATTCTGACCCTTTTTCTGATTCCAGGCACAAAACCGTTTCCATTTTGCGGAGTAGGCTTTTCTAGTAGAAGGCCTTCTGGCCTCCAAAATGACATCCTGCACCTCCTTGGAGAGTAGGGTATGTTGTGAATTTAAGGAATCCTCCATGCGGCTAGATTGAGTGTTTTCAGCTGACTGAAGAGTTTTGAAGTTGTGCTGAGTCAGTAGAAGAGGCATTAGAGGCAGGATCCATGGTGGGGAATGCGTCAGGCTCCTCAGGAGTGGGTACCAGTGTTGTCTTGGCCAAAAATGATTCTCATTGCTCCAGACTGGCCTGTCTGCTCTGGCTTTTAATAGAACTTTGGGCAGCAGAGGAAGAGGTGGAAAGGCATAAACTGTCATTGTTGTCCAACTGAAAGAGTGCATCCACTTTCCAGGCCTGTGGATGAAAGGTCCTTGAGCAGAATTTTGTCAATTGGTAATTTCTGTGGGTGGCAGAGAGAGATCTAAGTCTGGCCTTCCCCATGCTTGAATTATCTTTGTAAAAACTTGAGGATGCAATTTCCATTCGTGTGGATCTGTTATATTTCTGCTCAGGTTGTCTGCCAGTGTATTTTCCTTGCCTGGCAGGAACTGTGCTTGAAGTTGGATTTGTAATTCCAGAGCCATGTTCCAAAGAGACATGGCTAGCCTGCATAGGGGATATGAATGGGTTCCTCCCTGTTTATGTACCACATCACTGTGGTGTTGTCTGTCCTTATCAATAGCTGGCCTGGATGCAGTAGGTCTTTGAAAGCCATAATAGCATTTATTACTGCTAGCACTTCTTTTTGATTGATGTGTAGGTGCTTTTCTTTTTGTGACCATTTGCCCTGAATGCATCGATCTGTCATGTGCGCCCCCCAGGCGTAGTCCGAGGCGTCTGTTGTGATGACTTGATTTGCTTGAGGCTTGCAGAATGGGAGACCTATGTTTCTTTGGCATGCTTGAGCCCACCACAGAAATTCCTTTTGAAGACATGGAATCAGTGGTATAATCGTTTCCAAACTGTGGCTGTGTTGAGACCATAAGTTTTTTAGGTGCCATTGAAGTTTCATCATATGCAGCTTTGCACATGGGATTAGCAGGATGCAAGATGCCATGAATCCCAGAGCCTGCAGGATTTTCCTTGCAGTCAGCCTGGTGAAGGTTGCCAGTTTTCTGAAGTATTGAGTTAGTTGCCCTTGTTTCTCTGGCGTGAGGTCGGCCATCTGGGTGTTTGTATTCAAGCTGGCACCCAGGAAAATTATTGTTTGAGAGGGTATTAGTCTTGATTTCTTTTTGTTGACTGTGTATCCCAGAGAAATCAACATTATTACAAATGCCAGGTGTTTCAGAAGTATGTGTTTGCTGTCCGCTTGGATCAGGCAGTCGTCCAAATATGGGTATATGTGTATCCCTTGAAGTCTGCAGAAGGCAATTACTGATGCCAGGCATTTCGTGAACATTCTGGGCGCAGTAGATAAGCCAAAGGGCAATGCAGAGAATTGATAATGGGTTGAACCTGCAAGAAATCTGAGGTATCTTCTGCAATCTTGTCTGATTGGGACATGCAGGTATGCCTCCTTGAGGTCCAATGTTACCAGCCAAGACTCCTTGCCCAGCATGGGAAGAAGCTGCTGTAATGTGAGCATCTTGAATTTTAGTACGAGTAAATATGTGTTTAGGATGGATAGGTCCAAAATAGGTCTCCAATCTTTGCCCTTCCTTGGTACCAGGAATAGTCTGGAATAAAACCTTGACCCTGTTCTTGTGCAGGTACCTCTTGAATAGCTTTCATGTCCATGAGATCTGAAATTTGTTTTTGTGCCTCTGCCCTTTCATTGTGTGGCAGGTTTGGCATGCCTCTCATTTTTGGAAGGGTGTGAAAGTGGAATCTATAGCCTCTGTCTATAATGTCCAGGATCCATTTGTCTTTTGTGACAATATGCCAATTTTTCGAAAATAATGCCAGTTTTCCGCCTAAAGGTG
Organism: Protopterus annectens; assembly: GCF_019279795.1. NCBI lineage: Eukaryota > Metazoa > Chordata > Ceratodontiformes > Protopteridae > Protopterus > Protopterus annectens. The sequence continues at coordinate 478,749,050 of NC_056737.1, read as the reverse complement.
CTGCCATTTGAGCCTTGCTTGGCATGCAAAGGGGAAAGTCATTGGTTCTGCTTTCTGAATGGCTGTGAACTATCCTCACCACCTCTTGGTGTAGGTACTTGCCATTGTCTGCCTCTAAATGATCCTTGAGATTGCCCTCTACCCCATGGGCGCCTGTATCTGCCTCTTTGAGGTCTGTCCATGGCTGGAAAGGACCAATTTTTTGAAGGCCAATTTCTACTGAAATGTGGAGGTTGTACCTGTAGGAAATCTTTCACTGTGTGCATTGATTTTGCCTTTTCCTCCATTTTCTTTAATACCTCCTCAGCTTTAACACCAAACAGCACATCTTTTTGAAGAGGTGCATCTAGTAATTTAGCTTTGACATGATCTGGTAAGGTTTGCTCTTTGAGTCAAGCATGTCTACGTATGACTGATCCTGTAACATCAGCTCTACATGAGGCCTCTAAAGCATCAAAACCACATTGCAAGGTATGTTTACCCACTTGCTCTGCACTATGCAACAAATCCTGCAACTCCTTCAAGTCTGCTTGTTCAGGTTGTGACATTTTGCTTTTCAACTGAGATAACAAAAACTGTTGATACTTTAACATATGGAACTGACAGTTTAATGCCCTCATGGTTAAGGTAGCCGAGGTGTATACCTTTTTCCCCCACCTTTCTAAAGCTCTGGAATCTCTCTCTGAAGGTAATGGATTTTTGGCAGTGGAGGCCTTAATTCCCTTGGGGCCCTGTGAAATAGTTTCTGGGTCAGCCACATGGCTTTTGTATAGGAATTGGTGTGAATCAGGAACCCGGTAATACCTGTCAGGCTTGACTGGAGCTGGAGGTAAAGAATCTGGGTTAAGGCTGGCCTCTGAATAAACATCATCTAGTATGTCTAAGACAGGAGGTATAGCCAGAGGCCTGTGCTGAGGGAGCAAGAGGAAATCCCTGAGCCTTTTCTTGGAGTCTGAGTACTCTTGGCCTTCCCAGTGGAAGTGTTCCCTCAAGGTATGCAAGGTTTCCCCAAAAGAGTAATCCTCAAGGGGGGAGATAGAGGGAATGGACTCCTCTGCATCAGAATCTTCAAAAGGGGAGTATGAATGTTCCTGGTCCTCAGAATGTTCTGAAGTAATGGAGGCCTGGTCCGAGGAAGGGTATTCTTTCCTCCACTCTGGTTTTGTCCGAGGGGGGTTGAGAACCCCTGATAAGAGTAATAAAATCCTCAGCCATTTTGAGCATCTGCTTTTTAGGCATGGGGCCTTGAGAGGGACCCTGTGGAGCTTGTCTTTTAGCATGCATGGCTGCTTTAGATTTAGTGAAAGCCTTAATGGAAAAAGAAGAAGGCGGCCTGAAGACACCTTGAGAGGTGGCAGGCCTGTCTAAACTCTGAGTTTCCCCGCCAAGAGTGGCTTCGGTATCTGTAGTCGGGGTGTGGGCCGAAGAGCCTGCGACCTCAGGCACAGAAGACAACGCTAATGAAGTGTCATCGGTAGTCAGGGGCTGCGTAGGCGCCTCGCTGAGAACCGGAGCACCTGTAGTCGGCTTTAGCGTGGTGTTGGTAGAAGTCGCGGACCTCGTATGTCGGTCCTTATCTTTGCGTCTTTTACTCAAAACTGGAGTCGGAGTATCCGACGACATAATGTAATTAAATTTTTTGCCAAAATAGTGTTGAGCGAACTCCGCCCAACGCTTAATAGTGCGTCTGTTGAATGTAGCACAAAAACGACAGGCCGAGACGTCGTGGTCTGGGCCTAAGCAAGGAATGCAGAGGGAATGGAAATCCTTATGCGGTATTTACTTCACACATGAAATGCAATTATTAACTTTGTCTGACATCGGTCTGAGGCAAGAAAAGTTTCCCCAACGGGTTACTTAGCTTTCAAGAAGTCTTCGGTTGAAAAATACTCGTAATCTCAGGAGCTGGCCGACCGGCACTTGTGAACTGCTTCTGCTTCGGGCACCGCGCGGCAAGAAAGACTGAAGAAAATGGCGTCAGCTGGTTCTTTTATACCCCTGTCGCACTGATGTCAGGGAAGAAGCGACGATATCCGACGCCGGACCTAGATTTTGGAATTCGGCCGACCGAGGACCCGCCTGATGGCAGGAAAACCCATCTGTTATGACTGCAGCTGTATGCACGATGAACATCATGATTCTTCCAGTAGAACAGGGCGGATTGGGATTACCCAATCTGAAGGTGTATTTCAGAGCTACACAATTCAGACTCCTGCACATAGTACAAGCAGAAAACTATAATTCAAAGTGGAAAGGTATGAAGTTGAAACAGGGGGAGAAGCGGAAGAAACAAGCAGAAACTGGGATTTTGGATGTAGGCCTTTAAGTAAAATGATAATCATACAGAATACTATATCCATAAAGTAGCAGAAATTATTCTAAGAACTAAGCCAACACGGGAATTGGGAAAGGAGATTCTGATGATACAGGATTGGGAAAGGAGATTCTGATGATACAGGATGACTGCAATGAGGGATACAGATAATAGGCAAGAGGGGGCTGGAATTTATTGGAGGAAAGTGGCAAACGAACCAAGGTATTGGGAGCAAATAACAAGAGAGTGAAAGGCAATGAAGTGGGAAGAGGCCAAGAATTTATTTGGACTGCAGGTTAGAGACTGCCTTCCCTATCAAGGGTTGATATCAAGAGTATAGGCAGAGAGAAAGAAATAGGGGAATCCTAAATGAAAGGCCAGTACTGGTAGAGTTTTTAGTAGACTCTAGAAAAGAAGCTGCCATTACCATACCACTCAACCTGGAAACATCAACAATCTGGACAAGGTCCATGAAAAATAGGTACAAATCTGTACACTGATTAACATCAAATTTGCATACATAATTACGTAACCACTCCCACTCCGATGGAATTGCGGGATACCAACTTTCAAATGCAAACTGAAGAACAGACAACCAAACTATGGCACCAGTGTCCTCCTGCAGCCATTCCAATGTCCCAGTACCTGTCTATTTTGCTCCATTTACCATAAACACTGTGTGCATACGGCTTTACTTCTACAATGATTATTTGGATTCTATTTTTAAATTTTATTGCACAATGCACAAACACTAGACATCTGCTAAATAAAGCAATACTGTCTCACAATGAAAATAGACTTGGCATTAAAACATCTCTGCCCTCGAAACTCACATTCATTGAAACAGCATTGAAACCCACACCACATCCAAAGAAAATGCATCAGGCCAGTGGTAGATAAAGATTACCTTCAGGCTGTTTTCAAATCATTGGCCCCTTGCACACAAAATAAGAAACATACATGTGTTCTTTGATACACCTTCCTGACTTTAAATTGTCCTCCTTGTACAACACAGCACACTTACTATACAGAGCACATTTTAAATTTATTGTTTGAGAATTTTTCCAGTAGGCAATGAAAAAAAAAATGCATGAACCAATAATGACAGAACTGCCCAATTCAGAACATTTCCATCATAAAAGTCTACTTCCACACCCACACAATATTTTATATATATATATATATATATATATATATATATATATATATATATATACATATATATGCACTACAGTCAGAGCAACATACCACTATGCCAAATCAGTTCCCTGAAAGATAAGACGACTGAAACTTAAATGGCTATCATTTTGTGAATTCAGTTCTCAGTTCTCACCATAGCTCTGAACCTCTTTGCGCAAAAAACCCGGAAAAAGCAAATAATGGGGGAATACAGCCCTAAAATAGGGACAAATGTCAAATGGTCGGTATCTGACGTGAGAGACTCATCTTGGGAATCTATGCGCTTCCTCTTGCATGTTCTCTTTCTGGGTGGCTCCTCAGTCAAAAACTCTGAGGGGCCCTCAGAAATATGGGGACCACTTGTGGGGGTACCCTGAGGCCTTGGGGCTCCGCTGTCAAGAGACAGAGGGCAATCAGAGATCAGCACTGGTGCTGTAGGTGACAGAGTGACCGAACCATATGATGCCGCTGATGACCTGGCCAGCGCACTCCGCATGGCCTCGACGGCTGCCCCCCCCCCCCCCCCGGGTCCGAAGATCGACCAGCCATGGAAGACCTCAGATCAGAAGGGGCCAGGTCCAAAGCAGAGACAGGAGTCAGGCTTCCCCACACCAAAGCACCGAAAGGGAGACTAGGAGCCGAGAGGTGTCCCGAAGCCTCCCCCTCGGGTCCGACTGAGGAATCCTGAGTCCTGAACCCCGTGGACAGCGCCGGAGTCGGAGCTGATGTAGGAACCGATAAGCCAGGAGGGGCTGTCAGAACCGACCTAGGGTCATCAAACGAAGCCAAGCACTCTAGCTCCGAAAGCTGAGATGCACTCAAAGGAAGTGTCGACGTAGGTAGAGGGACTGGCTCCAGAGCTGACTGGGTCAGAGCCGAAAACAATTTAGCCAGTACCGGTGACTGGAGAAGTCTCTGCACCACTCTACTGACATCCACATCCGATACGGTCCTGGAGGATTTAGAGGATAGGGAAGGAGATTAAGACCGCCTCTCTGAAGAAGACCTGCCTAATGCTAGGCGACTGGCTCCGAGAGAATAGGAGCCGAAGCAGGTTCCATAGAAACGGACACTTCCTGCGGCCCTGAGGACAATGGAGCCGAGGATGTCATTGAAGATTTAGCTTGTTTTCTCCGGCGGCTCCAAGGATACTGATGGAGCCAGGGATCGCTTTTTAGCCTTAGAAGATTTAGCTTTAGATGGAAAAGACAAAGCTGGAAGCACTCTCCAAACCCTCCTCAAAAGAGGGTTTTAGAAGTCCCTTCAAAATCAATTTGTTCTTTTTTTCCTGAAGAACACGCGGGCTAAAAGCATGACAGAAAGTACACGATTCCTGGAGGTGAATCGCTCCCAGACAGTACACACAGTGTCCATCAGTGATTGACATCTTATAACTGCACTTCGTGCACTTCTTAAAGCCCGAGGGCTTATGCTCTTTAGTCATAGTCACTACAAAAACTGAGTCACTAACTCAACAACCAGACCAACTGTCAATCAGCCACAAGCGCGGGAACAGAACAAACAGACAGTACACCACAAAGACCTCTAACTTAAATGGTCCTAGAACACAAGGTCAAGAGGGAGGACTAGCTCCTCTAAATTAAACAGTCCTAGCCCAAGGGAAGGTAAGTTAGCACACAAAGGTAAGCGAGGGGACAAACTAGGTCCTCTAACTGAAACGGGTCTAGCCAGTTGGAAACAGCTAGTGGGATACCACAAGAAACATGCTAAGACAAGAAAAAAACAACTTTTCCACAAACCGACTCAAAGATAACACACAAACAGCTATGGAAATAGCTTTTTTTGCAAAACTTCTCTGCTATAAAGATGAAAAGAATACTTAGCCACAGCCAAGAGCGAGACCACGTCCGAGCTACATAAGCGGCAAACGAGATCTGGGGATAGAGAGCAGTGCAGCATGGGATACCACCTTAGCCCTGCCAATTGAAAGACTTCGAGCTAAAGTATGGCCGAGTCGGAGCAGACATTCGGCTCCAAACCCACGGGTAAGAATGTAGGCGAGATTGGACTACATAACATCTATAATTCAAAGCGGAAAGGTATGACATTGAAACAGGGGGGAAGCTGAAGAAACAAGGAGAAACTGGGATTTTGGATGTAGACCTTTAAGTAAAATGATAATCATACAGAATACTATATCCATAAAGTAGCAGAAATTATTCTAAGAACTAAGCCAACACGGGAATTGGGAAAGGAGATTCTGATGATACAGGATGACTGCAATGAGGGATACAGATAATAGGCAAGAGGGGGCTGAAATTTATTGGAGAAAAGTGGCAAACGAACCAAGGTATTGTGAGCAAATAACTAGAGAGTGAAAGGCAAAGTGGGAAGAGGCCAAGAATTTATTTGGACTGCAGGTTAGAGACTGCCTTCCCTATCAAGGGTTGATATCACAGTATAGGCAGAGAGAAAGAAATAGGGGAATCTTAAATGAAAGGCCAGTACTGGTACAGTTTTTAGTAGACTCTAGAACAGAAGCTGCCATTACCATACCTCTCAACCTGGAACCATCAACAATCTGGACACCTTCCTGACTTTAAATTATACTCATTGTACAATACAGCACACTTACTAGGCAGAGCACATTTTAAATTTATTGTTTGAGCATTTTTCCAGTAGGCAATGAAAAAAAAAAATGCATGAACCAATAATGACAGAACTGCCCAATTCAGAACATTTCCATCATAAAAGTCTACTTCCACACCCACATAATATTTTATATATATATAAAATGACAGTAGTGTAAGCTGCAGGCATCTTGCACAGCTTCTCGCACATCTTTTCTTTTTTTTTTTTTGGGGGGGGGGGGGGACAAACATTTTGGAAAGTTGCTAAAATAAAATGTCACCATGATACATTTCATTGCCAAGTCTTTGAACCCAGGACCTATGCACTACAGTCAGAGCAACATACCACTATGCCAAATCAGTTCCCTGAAAGATAAGAAGACTGAAACTTAAATGGCTATCATTTTGTGAATTCAGTTCTCAGTTCTCACCATAGCTCAAAAACCCGGAAAAAGCCAATAATAGGGGAATACAGCCCTAAAATAGGGACAGATGTCAAATACTGATCTGATAAACTTAGGAAATTGCTAGAATAAAACATTTTGTGTTAGCATTTATTTTCTGAAGAACATGAAGTTTGAAATTCAAATGCCTGTCATTATTTAGTGAATTAAATCCTTTAGTGATTTGCCACAAAAAATCCTGAAAACCAAAGATTTTATAAGGAATAGGTAGTGGCTAGAGACTTTAGGCTCTTTTTACCTTGTACCCAAAGTACAGGATTTGAGCCTGAGGTACCTCTAGCCACCAGGTGTAGTAACACACACACACTCTCCCCCGGGATGAATGGAATCCATTTCAATATGTTTGCTCAAAGAACGAATAAATAAAAAAATTAAATATCCTATGAAATAAAATGAAAAATGAAAAGCTACGTTATAGATGAAGGTTTGAAACAGAAATGTAGAAGATAAACAAATCCGTCATCATTTATTTAACATGCAGGCACTGGTTTGACAAACTAGGAACAGTGAGAAATGAAACTTAAGCTGAACAGAATGAAACCAGCAGATATCATTTTCAATTCAATTATGTTTTATTTCAGTTGCTGTCCCCAAATTAGGAAATATTAATAAATAAAAATTTATGTGAGCTGCCTCTCATATTCTCCCGTATGGATTCTGAGTTAAATACCAAAGCTAATTTGCAACAAAAGTGTACATAATCAACACAAATGCATTTATTTCTTATGAAACCTACATCGACTCTTGCTTCGTGTTCACGCAAATACTTTTGTACACATTTCAATGGCAGAGACTGCATTCCACTGTTCCACATGCAGCATTATTTCACATTGATCTGCTTGGATCTGTAGTGTTACTTGGATCAACAACACTACTAACTCACTCAGTCTAATATATGAAAATACACACACACAGACACACACAGACACACACAGACACACACAGACACACACAGACACACACAGACACACACAGACACACACAGACACACACAGACACACTCTCTCTCCTTGGACAAATTTTTAAATTCATTTTGCTATGCCCTTTTTCGAGGTTAGAATACTAACCTCGAAAAAGGGGATAGCAAAATTAATTTAAAATGGGTGGCGAAAGCCAAACACACTCTGGCTAGGCTTATAAATGCCCTAGGGCAGATAGCCTAGTATGAACCTAAATGGAATCCATTTCAATATGCTTGCTCGAAGAATGAATAAATAAAATAAGAAGTTTAAACATCCTACTCGTTCATTGTTCAGACTTCCCGGCTCTCGCTCATCATCACAGATTTCACCCTGGAGCCTGGACTTGAATACATCCATTCCACATCTGAAAACACTGTTTCCCCCTTGCGCATACAACATCCATTCATAGTCCAGAAATGCTCTGCTTTTGCGCCATCCATTCCAAGTCTGGAAATGTGTGAACTGAGCGCTTGAGCTCAATTCCGACAGGCTGGTAAGCCCTGATGGAGCTGACGTCATTGCACTTGACGCCAGCTCAAAACCGGGGAAAATAAAAAAGAAAGAAGCTGGGAAAAAAAAAAATCGGGAAATTGGGAAATGAAGGGGTGCCGCTCAGGAATCGTGGCACCCCAGTATTTGGACCCCAAAACTTAGTAAAAAAAAACAAGTAATTTGGTATGGTTGGGAGGTATGGCCATTAAAAAAAGAATAATTAATAAAGCATATAAAATATTGTATGATAACTATATCAATCAATCAGAGGAGGTTAGACAGGATTGGGAAGACAGAATGGATAAGCAACTCACAAAAACAATGGGAGGACACATGTATGTCTCCCAAATATCTAACAAAATCTAGAAGAGTTAGGATTTTTGCTTAGAAAGGTTTACATAGATATTTTTAAACCCAGAGCAGACTCCAGAGAATTTTTCCTCTGGTAAAGAGCAAATGTTGGAGGCATGAGGGGGAAGAAAGAGGTACTTGGGAACATTTTCAGGGAGTGTGATGGGCTGGCAGACTTTAAGGATTCACTGCAGGATGCACTGTCGGAGATGCTGGGTGGGCAGATTGGTGTGACAAAGGGAGATGATTTTTCTGTGCTGTGAAAGAATCGGAATTGCCTAGATGTGGTAAGGCCTTGTTGTGTCCAATTATGGTGGATAACAAAAAAGCAGTTACTGGTAAACGGAAATCAAAATATAAATCAACTATATTAGAAGTAGCAAATATAGTACGAAAGATAAGTACAGTTGTGTACACTTACCATAGATGTATATGTTCAAGTGTATTCATTGTTGCATTCATTACATTAGGGTAATCTGCTGGCAGGTTGCCCTCAGTTGGCCTGATTAACAAAGTCTTGGGGCCTGCGTCATTGCTGTCCCTTCATCCATGATGTCAGGGGTATAAAACATGCAGCCAAAGCCATTACATCAGTTTTTCTTGCCCCAGATGTCAGCTGCCTCCCAAATGGGGAGCAAAAAAAAAAAAAAAAAAAATATATGTGTGTATGTATGTGCATATATATATATATATATATATATATATATATATATATATATATATATATACGTATAGAATTTAAAACACAAAAAATATACCTCCAAAGAAAAGCAAATACACCCAAAAAGGCTTTTAAGCATAGTGAATGAAAGAAGAGGTATAGTAAGAGAAAAACAGGGGGCTGGAGGGTGGGTAACCAGGACTGCAACAGTGAATACACTCTAACATCTACATTTATGGTAAGTGTACACAACTGTACTATGTTCTTCGTGTTTCACTGTTGCAGTCATTACATTTGGGTAGAATCCCAAAGCTATGGTTGGGAGGATGGATTTATACATCATTAGGAGCAGCTATAAGCCCCTGCAGGACAGCAGTTGCAAAGCCAGCTCTGGATTTAGAGAAGAGAGGTAAATGGTAATGTTTGGTGAACATATAAACTGAGCTCCAGGTAGCAGCTTCTAGAAAGTCTCTGGTAGGAACCCCTCTGAGAAAGGCTGCAGAAGTAGATGCAGCCCTGGTGGAATGAGACCTGATCCCCATGGGGATAGGTTTACCATGGTGCATAGAGCAGAAACAAATGCAATGGTTTATCCATTTGGAAACAGTCTGCTTTGAAATAGCTTTTCCCTCTGCCCCTGCAGCAAATGCCAATAGTTTCTCAGATTTTCTTAGAGATTTCTTCCTGTTTAAGTAGAATCTAAATTGTCTGTGTACATCCAATGAGTGCAGAATCCGCTCACCCTTGTTCTGTGGATTGGGGAAGAACGTTGGTAGATGAATGGTCTGATTAAGAGCCACACTGGATACCACCTTAGGCATGAAAGATGGATTGGTCCTGAGAGCCACCCTGTCCGGATGAAAAATAATGAAAGGTTCCACTGCCGTAAGAGCCTGTAATACTGAAATCCTTCTAGCTGAAGTGACTGCTAAAAGGAAAGCTGTTTTCCATGAGAGAAGTTTTATGTCTGCAGTAGCAGCTGGCTCAAAAGGAGGGAGAGTGAGTTTTTCCAAAACAAAATTGAGGTCCCAGGCAGGAGCTGGTGCTCTCCTGGGAGGTCTTAAATTTTTGCCCCCTCTGAGATACTGCTTTAGCAGAGGATGAGAGAAGAGGGGAGGTTCTGTGTTGTACTGAGCTGAAATGGCAGAGGCATGGATTTTTATAGAAGAAAAAGATAGGCCCTTGTGAAGCATCTCAGTTAAGTATTGCAGAATCTGGGGAATATTGGGCATTGCTGTGCTTATTCCTTGTGACTGGTTCCAGGCACAGAATCTTTTCCATTTGTCAGCATAAGATTTTCTAGTACAAGAATGACATCCATCGCTGGGTTGCTGAGGGATGCCAAGGGTGAAATTATTTGATTAGCCAGGCTGCAAGATTGAGTGTGCAGAATTTGGTAGTTCTGCTGAGACAGTAGGTAAGGTGTCTGAGGCAGGTGCCACGGAGGAAGGTGTGACACACTGCGCAGGAGTGGGTACCAGTGTTGGCGAGGCCAGTCTGGAGCAATCAATCATTTTTGGCTTGTTCTGTTTGACTTTTAGTAGAACTTTGGAGAGCAGAGGTAGAATAGGAAAGGCATAGACTGATAGGTTTTTCCAGCTGAATGACAGAGCATCCACTTTCCAAGCTTTTTTGTGAAGAATTCTTGTGCAGAATTTGTCCAACTGATAGTTCTGGGGTGAGGCAAAAAGATCTATGTCTGGGTTCCCCCATTTGCGAAGAATTCTTGTGCAGAATTTGTCCAACTGATGGTTCTGGGGTGAGGCAAGAAGATCTATGCCTGGGTTCCCCCCATTTACGTGTCAACATGTTGAAAACCTGTGGTTCCAATTTCTGTTCGTGTGGGTCCACAAGATTTCTGCTTAGTTCGTCTGCCAGAGTATTTAGCTTTCCTGGCAGGAATCGAGCTTGTACTTGTATCTGATAGGTCAAGGCAGTGTTCCACAATGCCATGGCTAGTCTGCAAAGGGGGTAGGAATGTGTACCCCCCCCCCTGCTTGTTTATGTACCACATAACTGTGGTGTTGTCTGTCTTTATCATTAGTTGTCCTGGATGAAGGCAATCCTTGAAGGCTGTCGGAGCATTCTGTACAGCTAGCATCTCTTTCTGATTGATATGTAGGTGCATTTGATTTGGGCTCCATTTGCCCTGCATGCACTTCCCTGCCAAATGAGCCCCCCAAGCATAGTCTGATGCGTCTGTTGTTAGGGTTTCGGCGGCAGGGGATGGAGTGAATGGCAGTCCTTTGTTCTGGTGGCAGGCCTCTGCCCACCATAGGAACTCTAGTTGCAGGCAAGGTATAATAGGAATCATTGTTTCCAGGCTGTGACAATGTTGACTCCATAAACCTTTTAAGTACCACTGAAGTTCTCATATACAGTCTTGCATATGGAATTAGAAGAATGCAGGAGGCCATGAATCCCAAGGCCTGCAGAATTTGTCTTGCAGTTAGCTGGGTTTTTGTGGCCACCTGTTTGAAGTAAGTCATCAACTGAATTTGCTTTTCTGGTGTAAGGTAAGTCATCTGAGCAGTTGTATTCAAGCTTGCACCCAGGAATGTAATTTTTTGAGAGGGTACCAGTTGTGATTTCTTTTTGTTTATGGTGTACCCTAGACAAGTTAGAACCCTTTTTACAAACGCCAGATGCTTTAGAAGAATGTCCTTGTTTTCTGCCTGAATTAGACAATCGTCCAGGTATGGATATATTTGAATATTTCTTTGCCTGCAAAATTCAATTACTGGTGCCAGGCACTTTGTGAAGTCCCTGGGCGCAGTAGATAAGCCAAAAGGCAGTGCAGAGAACTGGTAATGCAAGTAGCCTGCTTTGAAGCGGAGGTAGCTTCTGCAAGATTCCCTGATTGGGATATGCAGGTAAGCCCAAGTCTGGAGTTACCAACCAGGTATCTTTGCCTAGCATAGGTAGTAACTGTTGAAGAGTCAGCATCTTGAATTTTGGAATGTCCAGAAATATGTTTAGAGTGGATAAGTCCAGAATTGGACGCCATGATTTGTCTTTTCTGGGTATCAGGAACAGTCTGGAATAGAAACCTTGTCATTTTTCCTCTTCTGGTACTGGTTGAATAGCCCCCATGTTCATGGGGGACATAACTTGTTTCTGGGCCTCTGCCCACTGATTTGGGGGCAGATATGGCCATCCGTTTGGGATTGGCAACGTGTGGAAGTGAAATCTGTATCCCTGGGATACTATATTTAAAACTAATTTGTCCTGGATAATAAATTGCCAGTTTCGTGCATGAAGTGCTAGTTTTCCCCCCAAAGGGGTGGCTAAGAGGCAAGTGCTTGGTGATTGTAGAGGGAAGTCATTGAGACTGTTTACCATAGGGAGGTGCCTTGTTGCTTCCAGAGGTGGAGGCACCCCATTGTTTTGTTCTAAAAGTTCCTTATGACTGAAACCTGGAGCCTTTGGAATATCTTGATTTCACTTGAGCGGCTCTCGAGGGGACTGGAAAGGACCAGTTCTTAGTAGGCCAATGCCTACTAAATCTTGAAGGTTGCACTTGTAAGAAATCTTTCACAGTTTGCATAGATTTAGCTTTATCTTCCATCTTTCTTAGCACTTCAGCCTTATTAACAAAGAGATGGTCCTGTTGTAAAGGAGCATCCAACAATTTTGCTTTAACATCGTCAGGCAGAGTTTGCTCTTTGAGCCAAGCATGCCTTAACACAGATCCAGTTACAGCAGCCCTGCAAGAGGCCTCCAAGGAATCAAAACCACATTGCAAAGTATGTTTTCCAACTTGTTCAGCTGAATGCAATAAATCCTGCAATTCTTTATTTTTCACACAGTCAGAGATTAACATCATTTTCTGTTTAAGTAGTCCCATGATATGCTGTTGATATTTAAGCATATGAAATTGACAGTTTAAAGCCCTGATTGCAAAGGTTGCAGACGTGTAAACCTTCTTACCCCATCTATCTAGCACCCTGGAGTCTCTATCAGAAGGTGTAGGATTTTTGGCAGTAGAGGCCTTAATGCCCTTTGGACCCTGAGAAATGGTTATAGGGTTTTTGAAAAGGAATTTGTGGGAGTCAGGAACCCTGTAGTAGCTGTCTAGCGTATAAGGAGCTGGAGACAGAGAATCAAGATTCTGAAACTACATCAACAATGCCTAGAACAGGAGGTATAGCCAAAGGCCTATGCTGAGGAAGTAGAAGAAAATCTATAAGTCTCTTTTTAGATTCAGAGAAATCCTGACTTTCCCAGTGGAAATGTTCCCTTAAGGCATGTAAAGTTTCCCCAAAAGAAAAATCCTCAGAGGGAGGGGCAGAAGGAATGGAATTCTCTACATCAGAGTCCTCATAAGTAGGAATAGACAAATCCTGTTCATTAGAAGAGTCAAAAGAAATAGAATCCTGTTCAGAAGATTAATAAATCAATGCCTTGCCTAGGCCTCTTAGGAGGAGGGGGTTGGCTACCCCTGATCAGAGTAATTAAATCTTCAGCCATTTTGATCATTTGTTTTTTAGGCATAGGGGCCTGCACATGTGGCCCAGGCATTGTTTTTTAGACATAGATTTAGATTTTGGCCTTAGTTTTGAAGATGGCGTTGGTCGAATATACAAATCTGTAGGCCTAAAAACACCCTCAGAACCCGGTGACTGCACAGCGGCTCCAGACCCATCTAAGATAGAGACATCCGCGGGTTCCATAACTGAAGCATCTCACGGCATACCAGACTCTGAATGGGTCTCAGTAGAGGCCTGCGAATCAGAAGTAGTGGGCATCAGGGTGCTGCGAAAGCGCCTCACTGAGTACCGGCGACTAGCTTAGGAGAAGCGGCGTCGGTTTTGGACCACGACAGTCTGTCTCTGACTTTTTCTTTGAGTTTTTTTTAGGTATTCCGGTAGTCGGACTGCTAACCGACATTTCTGGATAGTTAAATCCTGAGCCAAAATATTTAGAAGCAAAAATATACAGACATTTAATCATGCGTTTATTAAATTTAGCACAAAACCGACAGCAAGGCACATTGTGGTCAGGGCCTAGGCAAGGAATACAGTACAAATGAAAATCCTTATGAGGTACTTGCTTCCCACAAGTAATGCATTTATTAACTTTTACCGACATCGGTAAGGAGCAAGAAAAAGTTTCCTCAATGGGGTACTTAGCTTTTAGTTGGAGACTTCGGCTCTAGAACTCAAAAATGAAAATTTCAGGAGTCGGCTGACCGGCACTTGCGAACTGCTTCTGCTTCGGGCACCGCTCTGCAAGAAAGACTGATGTAATGGCGTCGGCTGCATGTTTTATACCCCTGACGACCTGACGTCATGGAAGAATGGACAGCAACCAACGTAGGACCCAAGACTTTGTTAATCAGGCCGACTGAGGGCAACCTGCCAGCAGATTACCCTAATGTAATGACTGCAACAGTGAAACACGAAGAACATTAACTGGAACTGAGATCTGTAGAAAATGGTAGGAGCAAACTACATAGGAAAAATGGGAATTACGGGAACAAGGCCCCTTATCTATACAGGAAGAATGCAGAGTCCCTGTAATTACAACTAAGCAGGTAAAAGGTGTACTCTCTAAAGCCAAAAACACAGCATCCATGGGACCGGACCACATCCCAGGCTGCGTTTTACATGAACTTCAGAACGAATTGGCTCCCCACCTAAGCAACATGTTCAATCATAGCCTCACATCAGGCTTTGTGCCCACTGAATGGCGCACAGCAACAGTTATCCCACTCCACAAAGGGGGAGCCACCACTGATCCCGGGAACTATCTTCCTTATTAGCCTGATGAGCCTGGTCTGCAAGGCCATGGAAGGCATCATCATGGAACTCATAAACAAAGACAATGGTAACCCCCAAACTCTGGACCCCACCCAGTTTGGGTTTGTGAATGGCAGATCATGCCTCCTGAACCTGTCCGACTTCTTTCAGGCTGTCACCAAAGCCGTAGACGAGGGTAAGGTGGTTCACACAGCCTATCTTGACCTCGCCAGGGCTTGACACCATCCCCCATTCTGGAATTATAGCTAAACTCACTAAACTAGGTATAAACCCCTACGTCACATGATGGGTTGCCAAATGGCTCACTGACAGAACCCACAATATAAAAGTTGCAGACTCCAAATCTGACTTCAAACCAGTGACAAGTGTAGTGCCCACGGGGTTCAGTCCTGGGACCTCTCCTGTTTGGTATCTACTTCTCTGAAGTACAGGCTAACACAGAAGGCCTCTGGCTAACTAAGTTCGCAGCTGACTGCAAACTAGGAGTTATAGTCAAGTCCCCAGATGATGTGGACATCCTACAGAAGGGAATCACAGAGACTGATGCCTGGTGTCAGAGCCATGACCTCAAGCTCAATGCCAAAAAGTGCATTGTCATCCCATTTGGCTAAAAACTCTATAGCCATGAACTACCACATAGGCAGCAGTCTACTTAACACCGAATGTGTGATAAGAGACCTTGGGACCCAGGTGGACAGTAGTCTCTCCTTTGATAATCACATCGCCACAGTAGTCAGGAAGTCCTACGTGGCACACCATCACAAAAGGGTTCTCATCCAGGAAAAAAGAGGTCACTGTTCCCCTCTACTCTACTCTCATTAGACCCATTTATAGAGTACAATGCCCCTTTTGGAATGTACCTCACAAGATGTCTGAAGCAGCTGGAAAGGCCACAGAAGTACCTCACAAAGAGGATTACTGGCCTCAAACAAATGCCGTACACTGACCATCTCAAAAAACTCCAGCCTTACTCCATAGCATATCGCCTACTCCGAGGTCATCTCTGCCTAACATATATAAAGCTATGTCAAACCCAGAGCTGTTGGACATGCTACACCTAAACAAATCCCAATCCCTCTGAGCTACATGCTCTAGGGACCTAAACCCTTGTCACCACAATAAACAGGACATGCTGGAGGGAAAGATTCCTGCCCCAGAGACTTCCCATACTCTGGAACAAGCTACCCATCTATGTCAAGCAAAGTTCATTAGCACTCTTCAAGAAAAATCTTGATGATTGGTTGGGAAATAGGAAATACACCCCGTGGATCACCTCTGTGACTCTGCTCGACAGGGGCACGGGAAAATAATTTTCTTGGGTGTCGAAAGCCAGGGTACCTTTTTGGCTAGACTTATATAGGCCCCTAGGGCCAATAACCTAGTACCTGTCTATGAACCTATGAGAGGTGCAATGATGCTCAAATTTGGGGAAGAGGAGGACAAATTTGCTTATTTGTTCAGACATGACTGATGCAGTCTATGTTCAGAGTACAGAGATTGGTACTTGCGTATTATCGCAACCAGATTTTGGAGGAGCCATAATTCACAATGTCATCGCCACATCCCCTGAAAACCCAAGTGTTCACAAAGAAAAAGAAAAGGTAAGAAAACATGCTGAAGTGCATAATGCCTTCAAAATCAACTGGCATGCAAGCACATTTCGGAGCAGCTATAATCCGCGATGTCATCGGCAAATACCACTCTCTCTAGTTTCCCCTGAAAACCCAAGTGTTGAAAAATAAATTAAAATGTAAGAAGGTAAGAAAACATGTTCAGGTGCATAATGCATTCAACAACAATTACCCAGCACATCTGTTATCCCAGAAAAGTGTAAAAGAATCGGTTGTGTCGCAGCACACAGGACTTCACTTTAGCCCAAGAAATAACTGGCTGCAAATACAAACAGAAAGGTTTATAATAACTGAAAGTTGCATGGCAGACAACAGCAGTTTCACAGACATGGCTAACGACCGACCTGCAATGGAAAGGCCGGGCTGTGTCCGAAGTCTGCCTTCCCTATGATATTGTCATGGTGTCACAGGGAAAACATGAATGTTTTGGCCAACCAATGGAGCACAGCACTCACCATGGGAATGAGAACTTTCTCCTTTTAAAACAGGCTATCCTTCCTAACTTTTCTGTCACGGGAAGCTTTCACTTATTCCAACTACGTGTATGACGGCAGTCTTCACAAAATAGTTGTAAGAAATAAAGGTTGACAAATTAAATTTTTCATACTTGTAAGACAACAGTACTCACTTACTTTCCTCAGCACAGACTACATTTCTTAGTTGTACAGCTTAAGTTGACTCCAGCAGCGGAGCAACACAGTTCTGAATAAGGTGTAGAAGTGCAATCCCTGGCAATGGGCCAACTGAAGCATTACACATATGCTGCAAGGGACCATCCACATGAACCCCCCCCCACCCAAAAAAATGGCACTTGCGTATTATTGCATAATCTTTCCAACCAAGAGCAGATGCCTTTACAAAAAAATGAAGCAAATGACCATGACATGCTGAATACTTACAACTTTGGAATCTGATTGCGATAATACACAAGTACCCAGAGATTTTTTTGTGCTCCTTACACATCATACTTGCTGGTCTAGTCTCTAGTGCCTGTTGTCCATATTGGGTCTACTAGCTAGTCCCCTCCCCTCTGATGTTCACCAGAATTGTTGGGGGTCGGTCACAGATCTTAAGGGCATCCTCGAGTGCTTGACCGTCTTTGCTTCCATCTGAAGGGAAGGGGTGGTAGTGGTTCTTTTGTATGCCCTACCCACTTTCCTTTTACCCATCTCACTCTTCGATCACATTTAAGGGCAGCTCCCTTTTATGGACCACACCTCTCCTTAGTAACAGTGTTCTCCCACCCAGGATTCCCACGCAAATCTCTCCCTGCCACTCTGTCACATCAGAGCTGCTAATTGAACCTGGGTCAGCTGGGCTGTTCTGCCACCAGAATGGCTTTTAGTAGTGCAGAGATGAATGAGGACAGGAAGGCCATTAATACTTCTTTGCCTGGAGGTTACCTTTTCACACAGATGCTCTCATGTCAGGGGTAAGGAACCTACAGAATTTCTAACAGTCAATAATGGTCTGGTTAATTTTAACTTTTTGGAGATCAATGCGGTTAGACTTTGGGGGGAAAAAAAGTCACAGACATTTAAGTAGACACCAGTTTAACAGGGCTATGCAAACAGCCTGTGATGAAATTCAGGATCCCAAAGATAATTTCCAAATAAAACCTTTGACACTAGAAACACACTAAGCGCTTTTGTCCTATCTAATGCTGGACTTCATCAGAATGCATAGTAAAATCAATTCTCTCATTATATAATGTCCTTGTCCTTAATTTAAATCGAATTCCTAACAATTAAATACATTCAGCTTTAAAAGGTGTATCAACATGAAAGTAAAACTGACCAAGAAATTGTTACAAAATTAATACTAAAAAACAGTAAGTTGGTAATGAAAACAAACATTTCCACAGTCTGAAAATAGTTCTCACTACAAAACCTTTGTAAATAAAATATGAATATCATTCATTTGCAGACCACTTATATAATAATGGCTGCAGAGAAATTTGTTTAAACCAGGGTCCTGAAAAGCATCAAGTCTTAATTGCCATTTGACACCTTTTACTTCTAAGTCGACGTTAAAGTCACCCCTCTTGGATTATTTTTTACTTGATCAAGAATGCCAAACTTGAATTTGATGCAGTTTGCAAATACAGTCGAATGCTTAAAACAGCATTGCTCTCATTCTTCTTTCCTATCTCAATAATTGTGCTCGTAAATACGTCTACGGAGACATTTCTCCATTTCACCCACATAAAAAGCAGGACAACTTCAACACTTGCGAGATATACAAACTTTTGGATTGGCAGTTGGCCTTAAAAATGTTACAGTCAAATAAATGCCGTTTTCTAATACAAGTGTTTTAGTACCTAATATACAAGAACATTGTGCGCATGAACCACATCGCACTGTACTACCTCTATGACATATCTGATTTACGGGCACCCCTTCAAAAAGGCTCTTACATTCCGGCCAGTTTTAAATATAAAACCTGGTTTGTTCCCTAAAAGCTGAAAGAAAGTGGGGTTCACACTTAAAGTACTCCAGTTCTTTTTAAAAATATCAATAACCTCTCTTGACTGTGGGCTATAATGTACCACCAGAGCGATTTCATATGAATTCTTATTTGCAGCCTCTGTCTTTTCCTAGCCCTGTCCCCAAAAAGGGGTTTGTACTTAATACCCCATTAGGACTGGACATAATTCTTGATGTTCTTCACCAAACTTGATGGGTAACCCCTAGTCAAACATATCAGATACTACGTCCAATTTGTGAGGAACATCCTCGTAATGGGATCTCTTAATCAAACTCTTCTTTTGGATAAGGGGATGACTACTAGTAAAATCTTAATTGCTGAAAGTTGCCTTCGTAAAAACTGTGGACTTGGACCCTTTGCTGGTATGAGTGATCACAGTATCTAAACAATTTATTTTATGTTTTGCAAAATTGCAAATTTAAAAAAAATTAGATGAGTGGTTAAGGTGATGGATAAAAGATGGTATAATTTCTTCAGAACATCCTGCCATAAAATATACTATCTAAAAATTTTACATAGAGAGTTTAATGTTGACTGAATATTCTGAATTGAATACGTTACTATTTTCCCAATCGAGAAGGACTAGGTTGGCATAAATGGGGGCACAATATGTAGTAACTGGTCCTCAACAATGCCTTTAAAAATGTGGTGTGTGTGCATGCGCTTTCTGTGAGTATATGGGAGGTTGGGGTAATGGTTAAGGTGCTTACCTTAGAAACACAAGGTGCAGGGCTTGATTCTGACATGGGGTAATTGGCTAGGCTTAAAATGGCCCATAAGGGCAGTTAGCCTAGTACTAACCTATGAACCTGTATCTACTTACTTATAATTAGATTAAAATGTAAGGAAGTTGGTAGCTCCATCCAAGTATTCAGTAAACTCATCTAATTCAAGCTGACCACCTTCCCACAAGAGCAAGATGTAGTTAACAAAATGTTTATAAAACAAAACTTTAGATCTATATTTTTCAGGAGCCCTATATACAGATACTTTTTCCCATTCATTCAAAGTAAAATTAGCATACGGGTTGGCAGTGGGAATGTCCATTGCCACACCTGAAGTTTGATTAAAAACTCATTCCTCAAACAAAAATATTATTTCAAGGATAATTTCCAGTAACTCACAGACTGTTTTAGTCTCTCTGCTACCCATATCTATGTTACTGCATAAAAAAACTGTGTATCAAGTCTATTCCAGCTTAGTTGGGGATTACAGTAAAGAGTGAATTAATATCCAAACAAACCAGTTCTTTGACTTTCAAACTACTTGTATAACTTATTAAAAAAAAATCACCTGTGTCTTGGATACAACTCTCAATCTTAGTGACGTAACCCCCAAGTAACTTCTGCAGATACAAGGATACAGGTTCAATAACCCATCCCCTCCCAGACACTATAGTTCTCATAAGGGGATGGGTTACATCCTTACGTATTTTTGGAAGACCATATAATATAGGTGTCACAGGACGAGGAACAGTAAAAGAGTCAAACAAGTCATTAGAAATATCCTGTGCCAACAGTAATTCATAGAATAATGGATTGACTTTTGCAACAAACGTAGAAACCTTAGATATAGCCATTTGCTTAAAGGTATTAACATCATTCAAAAACTCGTACAGCCAATTCAAGTAATCTACTCTATCCATTATTACAACTGCGCCCCTTTATTCGCTTGCTTAATAACGTCATCATTGTTCTGCAACCTCAACAGGGCTTCATGCTCATTTGATAAATTATAAAATTTCTCTTTTTGCTCTTGTTCATAGAGCTGGAGCAAATCCCGTTCACATAAACTGGAAAATGCTGACACTACTGGGCAAGTCACTGGTATGAAAGCACTTGATTTTCTACAAATTTGAGGTCCCAGCATAGGAAAATCTCAGTCAATTTTAAACATGTTCCTTACAACTCCTCTGGAGTTGTCCCTGCTGCATCTCTCTACATGATCCGGAAGCTGTGGACAAATAGGGGCAGGAATCTGATGAAAATACTCCACCTTATTGGAATTTACATAATCACAGAATTTAGAGGAACATTCACATTGCCAACTAAGCAGAGGCTATTGCTACCACGATTAATTAAATCAACCTTGGCAGATTCAGGGACATTACTCATTACAGAATAAAACAGAAAAAAGTGAGCACTCCAAAGGACACCACAGTTTATTCCAAAAACAGTTAAGCGCTTTCCTCTCCACTACAGAGACTTATTCAGAACAAAGAATTAACCTTACCCAACCAAGTTAAATACACCCATCAATTATTCAGTTAGGCAACAATTAAAATTCTTAAAGCAATAGCATAACTTCCAGTAAGCCATAATTCACCAACACACATTTAAAAATCATAAAAACATCAATTACAAAATATTACATCTCTATTCAATAATCAGATATTAAAGAAGTTAAACAGTCAAAATTGTTCTTAAAAACTCAACTCTCTAAAAACTAACCTGAAATTTGATCAAGTTTTAGAACACTGGCAATACTAATAGTTTCATTTATACCTGGATACCTAGAGGCGTCCATAAACAATTGCCATCTCAGTTCTAATATATCTAAATGTATATCCAAAATACCCCCTTTCTCATCCTCACTAAGATGCTGCAGAACCAAAAATTTAAAACAATGTGTGGAGTTTTCACTTGTATGTCTAAATAATGCACTGGTTGCCCTAGCATGCCTGATGTCACCTAAATGTTCACCCATTCTAGTTTTTAATTTCCTACTAGTTTTGCCTATATAGAAAATGGGACATTCCTGACATTTAGCCATATAAAATCACCCCTTTTGCTATTACAGTTGTAATGACCCCTAATATGCAGCTTCTGCCCATTAATGTTCACATAATCATCAGTTTCTAAAATATGTGGACAAAAAGAACAGGCATTACATTTGAAATTCCCCACTTTTCTATTTATCTTATGTGTAGGTCTTACCCCCTCACTGTGTTAACTGTGTTAACTAAGTACATAACAAGTGAGTATTTTTTTGTTCATCCAATAATAGGAAAAGTACAATTTTTCCTGCTCGGCAACATGTAATACAATTAATGTTGTATACCTTGCTACCTGTATGAGATGTACCTCCTTCTGTGTCGGGAAGTGTAGTCTTAGATTGAAAGACTGGATTACAGAGCATCACTCTGAAGCACGTAGAAAAGTTTCTACTAATGCTTTGGCTTTAGGGTCACCCAAACTATACATATAAAAATATGGAAGGTGGGAACATAAAAGTACACAAAAAAATTGGGCACCCTATATACAAATAAACATCTTACCAATACCATAAAAGCAATCATTGCACAAACATCTTATTTCAACTTTTCTCTATGTCTCACCCATTCTCATTAACCTAGAGAAAACTGACCTTGCTAAACTGGAATCATGTTATAATAAAATTGCTAGGGTCGCCACAGACTCTCCTGTTAGGTCACACCAATGTACAGCACTCAAACAGCTGAAGTGGCTCAGACTAGCCCAACTTCTACTCTATAACCAACTCACCATAGCCCAGAAGATTCTGAACCAACCAATAAGATCCCTTCCCTTCAGAATCTCCTTCTCCCCTACACAAGTAACCGCATCCTACAATCAAGAAAATTCCTACTAAAATCTGTCAAAGCCAACAATGCAGCAGGTGACTTCTCTCTTCTCAAACTGTATAGGCAAAGTCTGGAATAACCTCCCTGCAGATACAACAAATAGTACTAACCTTTCTCACTTAAAAAAAAACTTAGCATTTATCCAATACATGGCTATGTTCTTGCACTAACCCAGGATAAACAATACTTCTCAACTAGCATTTACTCAAACACCAAAATCTATCTCACTGCCACAGCACCAAATTGAAAGTCCCCTCCTAATACTACTAACTCTGCTGTCACTTTTACTAACAAGCCTCTCTGTTAAAATTATTAGCATAGTAATTGGTAACCCACATACATGCCAAATAAAAAAAAGTTAAAATATTAAACGTGAATATATGGGCTATCTTCTTCCCCATGGACTACTTTATATTGTAAATACTTCCACAGACTGAAATGTATTATTGAATTTTTCAAGATATCTCTTACTCCTGTATAAACTGCAAATTTTCTGTATCCTGAACTTACTTACATATGTTAAAACAAAAACTTTGCCTTGTGTAAGAACTGCCTAATATGTGATCTGGTCACGCTCATGTAATC
Organism: Protopterus annectens; assembly: GCF_019279795.1. Classification (NCBI taxonomy): domain Eukaryota; kingdom Metazoa; phylum Chordata; order Ceratodontiformes; family Protopteridae; genus Protopterus; species Protopterus annectens. Next base: position 478,725,970 of record NC_056737.1, on the reverse strand, counting down.
TCTTACTACTGTATATGTCTAAGCTGTGTTTACTTATGTGGAGCTTTTCTCCCTGGGCCTCCTCTGAAAAAGGACCTGTATCCAGTCGGACTTTCCCGGTCGACAAATGTAAAATAAATTAAATAGTTAGAAATGTGAGCTAAATTGGATTTTATGGTTACAAGCTGACTAAGAATGAGGTTTGAATGCCCATGCCAGCATCAAACTTGCATTAAAAAAAAAAAAAAAAAAACAGTTGAGCTTACATTAACATAACATTTTATAAGCTTTTCAGTATTTTTTAATACATTTTATATAATATATATATATATATATATATATATATATATATTCATATGTTTTTAGCAATCTATGTACGTATGAATATTTTTCAAATCATGATATGGTTCAATGCATTTATTTGTCAATCATTTTAAGGCCTTGACCATGATGAATTGTCATACTGTTGCTTTAAATAGACTTGGGCTGTGTCACATGACTGTATGAAGTTTACAAAATGGAGAGCTACTAAGTCGCTTTGTAGCACTGACGAAGGGTTTTTGCTAACCTGAAAGCTTTGCTACATTTTACTTTGTTGAAACGGTTTACTTTTGGGCATTTGCATAGTCCAAGGTTTGGTTTTTTTTTTTTTTTTTTGCTAAGTACATTTTGTCTGCGGACTTGGTTTACTGCACTGCTGGTTCTTTTCTCTAGTATTTGTGGTATCTTGTAATATGTCACTCATAATACTAGAATACTTAAGAGTCAAAAATCACAGTGCCCCCACCTTTATCTGGTTTCAAAACTCAAATAACATCACCTTTTCTTAAACTCTCAAACAGTTGTCTTTCTGCCCTACAAAGGTTGGGATGACCATGGGATCTCTTCCTAGACCTAGTGTGTAATTTGTACATTTCTTCTACTACAACTTTGGCAAAAATACTTGAACTAGGGTGAAGACTGGGATTAAATGTGCTCTTCCTTTTTAACCCCCCTTCGATTATTCTATCTGTGATAGTCCCAACTTGTCTGGCACTACAAAATATAGCCAAACTTAATTTTCTAATAAAAAATTTCACTTCTATAAGAGAGAGAATCTACTATATCAAAATTCTGACAGGGAACAAATTTCATCCGTTTTTGGAACAGGGTGAAATGTTCCTTTGTGATATCCATACCAGTATAACTGAAAATGTGGTAACCCTTGTATGTTGAAACAGTATTATTGCAATCCGTTAAATATCTTTTCCTTGTCCACACCCCTTCCTTTCAAGATATTTTCCACTCCATGTGTGACCTCTGTCCAGAGTCTGTGTAGATGATCTGTCTGCGACATTCTTGTGGTAATGGTGGGGATGAAAATCCCGTGTGGTCCCTATAATATGTTCACTATGGGGACATGTACTAACAATACGCCTAGATGAAATATGACGACCCCCCCATAATTCGCCCTCGCATTTCTGGGCGGAATATTCTTAATGTTTTTAGCTGGATATGCTTCATGTTTGTCATATTGCTTAATATCTCTATACAACTTATTTGGTTTCCTTCTAAACACACCAATACATTTCTACAATGCTGCAACCACAAAAACAACTGAGAAAATCTGAAAGTAAAGCATTACTACAAGAGAAGTAATAGCGTTGTAGTAACATTTCACTTTCGGATTTCTCAATTTAACAGGGCTACCATTATAAGAAAGGAATGGCTTGAAAAGTGGATAGATTTAAGCCTAGTCTGTATACAAAAGTGCAATGCTTTAATCCACCAGAATATATCTGTTTACTTTCCAGCCAAAGTAGATTTCTCTCTCCATCCATTGGGTCTTGCCCACAAACTTCACTTCTTTTGCCCATTCAGCTTTCCAGCCACAGTAAATTTCTCTTCATCCATTGGGTCTAGCCCATTGACTTCACTTCTTTTGCCCATTCATCCTATGTTTCCCTCACTTGGATGTGACAGCAAGGCACTCTTCAGCCCAGGAGAAAGTCGTAAGAACTATTCATTCCCTGGCTGAACAGACCTGAGCAGGTCAGACTCGGTGGACTTCCCTCTCATCCCCCTGGAGGTCCTAATCCCTATGATGGTTCACTATAGCTCCACTAGTGCTGCTAACTATGGGAAGCAAGCATGCCTCAACATACATACATGTCAATCCCCAGCCTCTAGGCAGCACGTTCTTTGTAGACTCAGGCTCTCCAGGTTCATTACTTAGTGCTCCCTCTAAATGTCACCCAAGCAGTGATCAAGAACATCCTCCATCCCCCAGAACTAAGACAATTATGGCTGCTCACTCCCATCTTTCCTACCACATTCTCGAGTGTCTGTGCCACTAATCATACACATGGAGTGTGGGTGGTAGACAAGGCTTTATCCTGGTGCTCCACTGGACAATATTAAGTGTTTGAAGGTTGTGAACATAATTCTTTTTGACAGGAATGACAGAAGAGGACTTAAAGGCAAGATTAACATGTAACGAAAATATATGAGAGGTAGTGGTCTAGGGGCAGGGAGTTAAAAGGCAGAAAAAGAGAGGCCAAAAAACAGTGCCTTGTGGAACATCACTCTTCAAGAAAATAGATGCTAAAAGGTTGCAGCTTATATAAATCTTGGAAGACGTGTTGGGTAGGCAGCTTCACTTAGATGAAAACAGACTGTGACCAAGTAGGCTTTAAGGCATGAGAATAAAGCTCATCTTAAATAGGTTATCATCCACTGCTGTTAGTAACAAGGAGTGCACAGTTTATGTGCTTGTTCCTTATTTGAACCTATGCTGGTATTTGATAAGGAGTTTTTAATTTATTTAGGTGGTCAGAAGCTTCTTCATGGACAGCCTTTTCATTAACTTTGCTAGGGATAAAGTAATGACATCAGGCCTGTAATTTGATGCAAAACAAAAGATGATTTTTGGGAGTGAGAAGAAGAAAGCTTCTTTTTAAACTTTACAAAAATAGCACTGCAACAAGAACAGATTGAAAGAAATAACTGCTGACAGGGGATGGGGGCTTTGCTACGTTTTAGGAACTACAGGGAAAAGATTACTAGGATATTTACATTACTACAGCTTTCAGGACTATCTAAGGAGCATTTCAGTGAATGGGGGGGGTTACCTGTAGAAAGGGAATGAGGTGATCTACAGCTGACTTTGGAAGTGCCATTTGTGAATTTAGTTTTGAAGTCCTTGGTGGCTAAAGATGGAATTAATGGGAAGAGTTCTGAGGTTTGTCCAACAGTACTTCAGCAGACATTCACTGATGCATTTCATTACAAAGAAGATGTTACTATATCTCTCAGTAGATCTGGGTATTTTGGCATGGCTTCTAAACATGACATACTGAGATGCAGGAATCAGTGGACCAAGCAATGTTCTAAATGTTCCAGGCAAGGACTGAGATTCAACAGCTGAATGGAGAGGTGGGGACATCCACACTTCTCAGCTATTTTTTTATACACCTGTATAGTATTTGATTTGCAAGTTTGGGAGGATACTGGTGAGGACTGTACAGGCTAAAGCTAGGTGACTGAGAAACAAAAATAATCCAATTAATGCTGAGCAAGTCATGTTTAAATACAAATTTGCTAAGGGCCGGTTTTAAAGGGACAAAGTGTGGGGGTGTACCTTCTTCTGGACAAACAGAGCAGCTTAGGTTATAGAGCAGTGGTAACTTAACTTAGAAAGTTGAATCTGAAGTGAGTAGACTAAGGTTTATTAGCAATTACAAGATCCAAGAAGGAGTGATTATTGGACTTTGGTTTCTTCTAATGGGTTCATACTTAAGACAGAAACAATTGTAAGACAAGCAGCTCAGGTGATCACATTTCACTGCAACTAGAAAGGATCTAAATGGGTGGGGGAGCATCTGAAAGTTTTCCTCAGGATCGGTCCAAGACTTCAAATAAGATGGCTACTCTGCCAGTCTCCAGAAAAAGACATCAATCAAAACTAAATCCGAGTTACCAGATGTGGTCCTACCTGAACTTCAGTAAGCCTCCGAGTCAGTCTTGCACTGGTCACTATTAGTAAAACTGTGGAAGATGAGGAAAAGGACTGAGTAACTAGGCTTTGGTATAGCTGATGGGTGTAGAGAATGAAGTCATGATAAGGGAATAGTCTACTGAAGTACCAAAGGGGGTCACAATGAAGGCAGCACTCTGAAATGTTAAGCTACAGATATTATCTGAGGAAATGGTGAACAGGGTCCAACTCTTAATGACACAAGACTGGTGTAGCAATGGAGAATTTGGGAGGGTGGGGTCACTTGTCCTACGTTACGGTTCAAGACGAACAGGCGGGGTAGTTTGTTTTTATGCTTTATTATATAGAAACATCAGGATGGATAGCAGCAACATAAAATATAAATGAAATGATTAACTGACAGACCATTACATACATGCATGCTTACATTTCAATAGCTCTCTACAAAATGGCAGTCTGGATGACGTGCTCAGTATTTACAAAAATGTGCAAGCCCATGGAAAGCTTCTTAAAGGTATACATACATACCGATCTACATCCTCTTTAGTGAACTGCCCACAATAAAATGACATCTGAAAAAGACATGCAAATTACACAAAGAAAAATACAATGTTCATGTCCAAGTTGCAGTGTATCTGGAATATGGTCTGGAAATGAGACCTGATCTAGTGATATAGCAATTAGGACTGGGTTTAGCAACAGGGACAGTTATTGGTGACAGTCATTGGTGAACAATCTGTTTCAGGAGTTTTGGGAATCTTCTCAGGAAGAGGGATATTTGCTGCAATGTCCTCTGGAACTGGAAGACTTCCTCTGAGATCTAGAGTCTTTTTCACAGGCAAGCTGCTGCAACACAGTCTTGAACACTGGTACCAAATGTTTCTGATTCCAGCTAAATTCTACTCCTTGTGATTCCACAATGTATGATCTTGGCTCTGGACATGCACTTTTCACAACGCCAATCGGATCAAAACCTTCGGACGTCTGCATCCTCAGTAACTACCCTTCTCGTAATGGATTGAGCAGTTTGATGGACTTATAACAGATGATCTTGGACAAATGCCTTTTCGTAAGTTGAGCTGTCACTGCTTTGCTCTTAGAATAGGGAACCAACAAATTGCTATTTATTGGTAGCGTGATTCTGGTTTGTCTCGACAAAAGTCTTTGTGCAGGTGAACCAAGATGTTTATCATATGGAATATTTCTGAGATTCAGAAAAACATCTCTATTGTCTCATTTCGACTTCTCTATTTTGCACTTTGAACTACAGGTTCTGCCAAACCTTTTGACTGTGGGTACTTGGGGCTACTGGTAACACAAATAAACTCGCACTCTTCAGAAAATCTCTTGAACTAACTTGTAAACTGCATACCACGGTCAGAAATAACTTTGTGCGGACTACTATGGACTGTAAAATGCAATAGCACTTTGCCAAATCAAGCTTCTCACCAGCACATGCTCTAGCAAATGTTTCTGCTGACATAACATGGCACTTTGAAGCTGTCAACTTTGAGCTCTTTGGGTCTCCCATTTATCCAAACAGTACAAAATACTTAATTCTTTGTCCATAAATCTACTGCACTGTTTCATTAAGCACAGACACACCCAACATCAAAAGTAGGGTCACAGCTTTCTAATTGATCAACTTGTCTCCTTGAATGTTCTCTTTTAATAAAGAATGAGCCTCTTTTGATTTACAAAATCTTTGGAAATTATTCCACTTTTTACATCTGTGGCATTGCTGACAAAATGTTAAGCACTTTTATCTTTTAGACACACGACTGCCACCACAATTGACAGTTGACTATCGGGCTAGGTGAGGGCATATGCTTTGAGTTTGCTGACTTTGTCTTTAATAACTGTAACAATTTGTTTACACTTGTTCTCTTGACTGCCCAGTGCGTCATATATATTTTTCTAGATTATTTAACGTATTTATATAAGTTTTTAATGAATATACTGACTGTTGTCAGAGGGATCTGGGAGATCGCAGTTGTGAGACCTCTGACCTGTAAATAATACAACATTGTTTTATAGTTATGTCAAGCTCCATAGTAGAGCTGTCAGCGTCTGAGCTGTCAATTTTAACGCTATTGCGCATGACAAAGAAAATGAAAACAATGTATTTAACACAGTAATTTATATTGGTCTCCATTGCGCTTGATTTCAAATGAGCATAAGGAACAACTTTAAATATTACTCAGACAATCCTAGCTAAAACACAGAATTGTTTTAGCATTTGTGTTTATCTACATGTTTTGGATGTTTGACTAAGACACGTTTGTTGCATGTCAATGCGCATGACAAGGAAAATGGAAAATGTGTTTAGCGTAGAGCATATATTGTTTTTCACTGCGCTCGATCTTAAATGAGCTAAGGGAATAATTTTTAAAAATATGTATCTGGATAATTTTAGCTAAAACGTAGAATTGTTTCAATACATGCATTAATTTAAATGTTTTAGATGTTTGACTAAGATGCATTCATTTTTAAAGTATGGCATTTAACACCAGATACCTTTAAGACATAATCCATGTTTTTAATTAATTGAATAATAGTTAAATTATTCTGTTTTTGGCGCCATATTTAGTATTTAAGAGAGGTGCTGTTTGTTCTGTTTTATGTCTGATGAAGCGTAGTGTTAACTACGTGAAAGCGCTAACCCTTGATTAAAGAAGATTTTGAGAAAGAACAGAAGACTTTTTGGTTTTTGCAACAGAGGCACGAGTTTCCAGTGGTGTCATCTTCTACATTTGTTTGTTATCTTCGTACTTCATTGTATGGAAGGTGCTTTGAATATCAGTTGCAGTTTGATGTCCTTGTTTGTTATCATATGGAATATTTCTGAGATTCAAAAAAACATCTCTATTGTCTCATTTCGACTTCTCTATTTTGCACTTTGAACTACAGGTTCTGCCAAACCATTTGACTGTGGGTACTTGGGGCTACTCGTAACACAAATAAACTCGCACTCTTCAGCAAATCTCTTGAACTAACTTGTAAACTGTGTACCACGGTCAGAAATAACTTTGTGCAGACTACTATGGACTGTAAAATGCAATAGCACTTTGCCAAATCAAGCTTCTCACCAGCACATGCTCTAACAAATGTTTCTGCTGACATAACATGGCACTTTGAAGCTGTGTCAACTTTGAGCTCTCTGGGTCTCCCATTTATCCAAACAGTACAAAATACTTAATTCTTTGCCCATAAATCTACTGCACTGTTTCATTAAGCACAGACACACCCAACATCAAAAGTAGGGTCACAGCTTTCTAATTGATCAACTTGTCTCCTTGAATGTTCTCTTTTAATAAAGAATGAGCCTCTTTTGATTTACAAAATCTTTGGAAATGATTCCACTTTTTACATCTGTGGCATTGCTGACAAAATGTTAAGCACTTTTATCTTTTAGACACACGACTGCCACCACAATTGACAGTTGACTATCGGGCTAGGTGAGGGCATATGCTTTGAGTTTGCTGACACACCCTTGTGCTTCACTGAGATGGTGTGGGCTCTGGAATTTTCTAGAAAGCTACGGGGTTTCCGAGGGACTGTTACAGGGTTCACAGCTGCTGCCACGTGCTTGGGCCAGTTTCTTTTAATCATATGCTGCATACTGTCAACATTAGCTCTAGAAGATACTGGAAGCATGCATTTCTCATTTGTAAGCATATTTGTGTTTTTTTCTGTGAGCTCATATCTGACAAATCTCAATGGCCTTATTCAAAGTTAATCATGGTCATGAAGCAAAATCTTTCTCACAGCATCATCTTTAATATCACACACAAGTCTGTCTTATAAACTCATCCCTTAAAATCACCAAATCTGCACGTTTTAGCTTCGTTTCTCAAGTCAGTTAAATATGCTACAAAAGTTTCCTAGGCTTTTGATCTCTTGTGTAAAATAAGTGCCTTTCCATTGCAATACTCATGTGGGGGGGTTACACATCCCTCTAAATTTATGTTTTAAGCACACGGGGTCTTCTCTTGATTTAGCTGGTACCATTATATGGCGGTTCCCCCTCCCCTGCAAACACAGCAGGTGCATACACAAATGAATGCTCTCTTTCTATGGCTTCTGAAGCAGCTAAATTAAGTAGAATGAATGCCTTTGTATGTGCATCTTTGTCAGAAAATGCAGCTTGTATGAAAATATTGTACTCTTGCTCACTCTCCAGTTCTCTGCAATATTATTACTCATTCCATTCATATCCAATTCTCTACTTCTGCATCAGAAAATACCCCTATCTCCCCCGTCACACAAACCAAATTTTACTAGGGATCATTATTGATAATAATATGAAATTTGACAAACACATAGCTCATATAATAGCCAAAATCAACAAAAAAAAACAGGTACTTTTTTTTTATAAATGTGAAAACTTCCTAACCAGCAACAGTAAAGTTACCCTAGCTCGTACTCATCTTCTCTCCACCTTACTGTATGCTTCTCCTGTCCTAATTAATCTAAACAAGAACGATTTAAACAAGCTATCAGTCTGCTACAACAAAATAGCAAAATTCACCACAAACACCTCCTTCCGCACCCCACCACTGTCAGGCCCTAAAACAGCTTTCCTGGCTGGAACTCCCTAACACCTTAGCTCTAAACCAGCTTCTTCTAGCTCATCAAATACTGTACCAAGCTGACAAAACTCCAGCCTTACAAGACCTGATCACCCTCTACTCCAATAACCGCAAACTTAGATCCGCTAACAAGGCACTAATCACAATCTCCAAAAGCCATTACAGCTCTGATGACTCCCTGCATTCTAGCAACATTGCCAAGACTTGGAACTCCCTACCACTACAAATCAGGTTACAAACTAACAAAACCGTCTTCAAAAAACAGCTTATTTCACACAACTCCTGGACATGCAACTGCCTAGCACCTGGCTGACATTCTCGGCTGCATGTTTTATACCCCTGATGACCTGACATCATAGAAGGGACAGCAACTGACACAGGACCCAAGACTTTGTTAATCAGGTTGACTGAGGGCTACCTGCAAGCAGATAACCCAAATGTAACGACTGCAACAGTGAAACATGAAGAACATCTGCCTAGCACCTGGCTGAAATATTCTAACTCCTTTCCCCTTAACCAACCTCCTCTTTAAAACTCCCAGAGATGTACTATGTATTATCGCGTTACTTACCAACTCAATGCCACCTACTCTCCTCTGCCCCATCTATACCCATTAACTTTCCCATAGACTAAGTTGAACAGCTTTCCCTTAAAATGTCAATGCAACTTGTCCATATTCTCTTCCTATTTTAGTTTTCCTTTCATTTCATCTTCAGTACATCTTCAAGATCTCTACTAAACATACTGTATGAACAACCCTCATATGTTACTACCTGCTATACTTTTAATTGTATGTCTAAATCTCTATGCTTATGTAAATATCTTATGCAATCATATGTTGTCTGCTATATTTTTATAAGTGAATGTGTAAAACACAATGCTTGTGCAAATGTCTTATGTATAGTATGTTAGCAAATGCTCTGGAGCTTTTCTGCCCAGGCCTCTGCTGATAACTGACAGCTCTGTCCAGTCAGACCTCCCCGGTAAACGAATGTAAAATAAAAAAATAAATTATCAAATAAAAGCGGAAAAGGTTTTCGAAAACCTTCTGCCATGCCAACAAGGTATGCTTAAACACACTGCAAATATGGCCCTGCAATTATATATGAACATACACACACACCAGCTACTTGTAATAACATTCAAATGCAAAATAAATTCTTTGAAATACTGTACTTTGTAAAATACAAACATGCGAACACTTCGCATATTTTGGATATTTTGAAAAGCTTTAATTAATACGAAAAAGTAGCACATAGCAAAAAAATGAAATGAGGTTTTCCTTATTTTATACATTTCAAGCGTTTCAGACAGCGTTTCAAAATATTTTGAATATTTTTATCAATACGTTGCAGTTTCGGACATTTCATTTAACTAGAAATATGTTTTGAGCATAGAGTGCTTTGGTTTTATATTTTTGAGTAAGAAATCATTTAAGCAAGTTTTAGCACCTGGAATTAGTTTCTGACCTGTTTTGCAACTTGTATATGCAGTAGGGACGATTCATTCCTCTACAACATTAACAGTGCCACTTGCTCTTGATTCTGGATCCCACTTCTGACACTATGTCGCTTGTCCTATGTTATGATTCAAGATGAACAGGTGGGGTACTTCGCTTATATGCATTATATAGAAACACATCAAGATAGCAGCAACATAAAATATAAACAAACTGATTGACAGACCATTACATACACGTATGCATACATCTCAACAGCTCTCTATAAAACGGCAGTCTGTCTCGCACTTGCTCAGTATTTATACACATGTGCAAGCCCATGGAAAGCTTCTTAAAGGTATATATGCATACTGATCTACAGGCGGAACATTAAAAAAGGGCTTGGAATGGCTGATCAACTGGGTAGAAAACTGGTAAATGAGGTATGATGCAAAGCATTTCCCAGATGGAATACCATAACAAAAGCACAAGTTATTAACTGGGGAAAGCAGAACCAACAGCAAAAGTGCAGGAAAAGGACCCAAAGTGTTGCTCACATTTGCAGCAGACCACCAAGAGTACAGTGAGATGGCAGTTTCAGCAGCAGATAGAATGATGGGGCATATCCTTCAAGGAAACAGTTTGTAGAAGAAAAGAGGTAATATTTCCACCTCCACTAGACCGCAATCATGCCACATCTTTGAGTACTGTGTGCAGTTCTGTAAGCCAAACAAGAACGTGGTCATCAGAAGATTCTTATCAGAAGGTTGTGTAGGATGTAGGATGAAGGCTAAAGGACAAGAGCACAAACTAAAGGAGCTGCAGCTTTTTTCACTAGAAAACACAAGAAACAGGGATACATAATATGGGTGTACAAGATTATGTTGGGAAGATATGAAAGGGTCGCAATAAATGATGAGAAGGGCCACAGGCAGCAAAATGGTATCAACTACTTCCAGGATCAGTGAACGCGCTTCGTGCTTCCTGCAAAGTATTACTAGAGTCAGCAGTGTATTTTAAGCATGGAATACCAGAATGACTGAGGGAGATGGAATCTACTGAGACATTCATGAGCACATAGAACAAGTGAAGAAGGGTGTGTGTGTGTGTAAAATGTTAACACGTGCAAAAGCAGACTAGATGCTTTTACCATTAAGCAAATGCACATTCAAGTTCCATAATTTTTAGGTTCATAGGTTCATAGATTAGTACTAGGCTAACTGCTCTTGCGAGCCATTTTAAGCCTAGCCAATTATCCCCCTGTGAGATTCAAACCTTGTACCCCGTGTTTGTAAGGCAAACACCTTAACCATTAGGCCATCCTCCCAACCCAAGGATTCAACTTTGTAAAGCATATACAGTTCATCACTATAAAGGCAGTTCTAGGGAGAGATGAAAACTTGGCAGGTTATATGGAAAAATAAAAGTTATGTACTTACCATAACTTAGCATCTGTGCTGTCTTATGTCACTATTCATCACTTCTGGGTTGTAGGATCTGACATCGGATCCGAGCCTCCAACTTTTCAGACAGATCCTAGGCTCGAGCTCCTCCCACTCCCATAATCTCTTGCTGCCCTCTAACCCCTCAGATCGAGTTTTCTCCAGAGCTAGAAGACATGCAGAGTAGAAATGAACCACCAGACAGGACATCTCCACTTCCTCTAGATCCAACAAGATGGGAGGAGGAGGGAGGGATAGTGATGAATAGTGATATAGGATAACACAGATGCTAAGTTATGGTAAGTACATAACTCTTTGATGTTATCCATGTCACTATTCCTCACATCTGGGTCAGAGTCCCTGGCTACCATACAATCCTGGGTGGCCTTATGGAAAAATATGCCAAAGAACTGTGGAGCCAAAGGAAACCCTGCTCCAGGAAACTAGGCCGAGTTTGTAATGAGTAATAAAGGTGTGAGGAGTAAAGTACAGTTGTGTACACTTACATAAATGCAGATGTTAGAGTGTATTCACTGTTGCAGTCATTACATTTGTGTAATCTGCTGGCAGGCTGCCCTCAGTCGGCCTGAATTCCAAAGTCTTGGGTCCTGCATCAGTTGCTGTCTCCTCTTCCATGACATCAGGTCGTCAGGGGTATAAAACAAGCAGCAGACGCAGTTTTCTTTAGTTTTTCTTGCCCCAGATGTCAGGTGCCCCCAAAAAGATAGCAAAAAAAAAATAATATATATATATATATATATATATATATATATATATATATGCATCAATATAAACTTTACCCCTTCATCTACAAGCAAATACACTACATAGGTTGTAGAAGAGAGAGAAGGAAAGATAAACTCAAGAATGAAAGGGGGATGGAAGGTGGGTAACCTGGACTGCAACAATGAATATACTCGAACATCTACATTTATGGCAAGTGTACACAACTGTACTATGTTCTTCATGTTTCACTGTTGCAGTCATCACATTTGGGTAGAATCCCAAAGCTATGGTTGGGAGGCTGGAGCTACACAGCATTAGGTGCGGCTATAAGGCCCTGCAGAACTGTAGTGGCAAAGCCTGCCCTGGACTTAGAGGAGAGAGGCAAATGATAATGCTTTGCAAAGGTGTGAACAGAACTCCAAGTAGCAGCCTGTAGAATGTCTTTGGTTGGTACTCTGTGAAAGGCTGCTGAAGTAGCTGCAGCTCTGGTGGAATGAGACCTAATGCCCTTGGGCACAGGTTTACCATGGTGTAAGTAGCAGAAACAAATGCAGTGGCTTATCCACTTTGAAATAGTCTGCTTTGAAATAGCCTTTCCTTCTGATCCTGCAGCATATGTCACTAGTAATTGCTCAGTTTTTCTTAGAGCTTTAGTCCTGCTCAAGTACAATCTTAGCTGTCTGTGTACGTCCAAGGAATGCAGAATTCTCTCCCCCTTGTTCTGCGGATTTGGATAAAAGGTTGGCAGATTAATAGTTTGGTTAAGAGCCACACTGGAAACCACCTTAGGCACAGATGTTGGATTTGTCCTCAGAGACACCCTGACTGGGTAAAATATGATAAAAAGGCTCCACAGCCATGAGGGCCTGTAGCTCTGAGACTCTTCTTGCTGAAGTAATTGCTAGTAGCAGAGCTGTTTTCCATGATAAAAACTTTATATCAGCTGTAGCTGCTGGTCCTAATGGAAGCAGGGTGAGCTTTTCCAACACATAACTGAGGTCCCATGCAGGTATTGGTGATCTAGGAGGCCTTAAATTTTTGACTCCTCTAAGATACTGCTTTAGTAAAGGATGAGAAAAGATTGGTGGCTCTGTATTGTAATGAGCAGAAATGGCAGAGGCATGGATTTTAATTGATAAAAAAGATAGGCCTTTGTCAAGCATCTCAGTCAAGTATTGTAATATCTGAGGAATATGTGGTTCTGCTGTATCAGTTCCTTGTGCTTGATTCCAAGCACAGAATCTCTTCCATTTATCAGCATAAGATTTTCTAGTACTAGGCCTTCTGGCTTCCAAAATGACACCCGTCACAGCTTTACTGGGAGGTGTTGTTTGTATAACTACATGATCAGCCATGCTGCCAGGTTCAGTGTCTGAAGTTGATTGTGCAGGATCTGACTGTTTTGCTGGGACAGTAGTTGAGGTCTTTGAGGTAAGGTCCAAGCTGGGTATTGAGACAAGTTCCTTAGGACTGGGTACCAGTATTGGCGGGGCCAGTCCGGGGCAATTAGTATCATCTTTGATTTCTCTTGTCTGACTTTTAGGAGGACCTTGGGAAGAAGAGGCAGTGGAGGAAAGGCATAAACTGACAGGTTTTTCCAACTGAAGGATAGAGCGTCCACTTTCCATGCTGGTCTGTGATAAGTCCTTGTGCAGATTCTTTTCTATTGATAATTCTGAGGGGAGGAAAATAGATCTATGTCTGGGCTCCCCCATTTCTTTGTTATGCTGAAGACTTGTGGATTCAGTTTCCACTCGTGAGGATTCATAAGGTTTCTGCTTAAATCGTCTGACAGAGTATTTTGCTTTCCTGGCAGGAATTGAGCTTGAAAATGTATTTGGTAAGTCATACCTGTGTCCCACAGTGCCATGGTTAATCTGCAAAGGGAGTAGGAGTGCGTGCCCCCCCTGCTTGTTTATATACCAAATGACCGTGGTGTTATCCATCTTTATCAGTAATTGTCCTGGATGAAGTAAGTCCTTGAAGGCTGTCAGGGCATTTTGACAGCTTGGATCTCTTTCTGGTTGATATGTAGATGCATTTGTTTTGGGGTCCATACGCCCTGAATGCATCTTCCCGCTAAGTGGGCCCCGCAGGCATAATCTGATGAGTCTGCTGTTAAGGTTTGGCTGGCTGGCAGGGGGTAGAGTGAAAGTCCATTCCATGTTTTGGTGACATGCCATTGCCCACCATAGAAACTCCTGTTGCAGGCAGGGAATGAGAGCAATCATTGTTTCCAGACTGTGACAATGTTGACTCCATAAACTTTTTAGGTACCATTAAAGTTTCCTCATATGCAATCTTGCATATGGAATCAGTAGGATGCAGGATGCCATGAAGCCCAAAGCCTGCAGAATTTGTCTTGCAGATAACTGTTTTTTGTTGCCAGTTTGAAGTAAGTAGTCAGTTGCCTTTGCTTGTCTGGCATGAGGTAAGCCATCTGGGCAGTTGTATTCAAGCTTGCACCCAGGAATGTTATCTTTTGAGAGGGTGGAAGTTGCGGTTTCTTTTTGTTTATTGTGTACCCTAGGCATGCTAGAAGCCTTTTCACAAACGCCAGGTGTTGAAGAATGCCCTTGTTCTCTGCTTGAATAAGGCAGTCGTCCAAGTAAGGATATAACTGAATACTTCTTTGTCTGCAAAATACAATTACTGGTGCCAGGCATTTTGTAAAGACCCTGGGCGCAGTAGATAAGCCAAAGGGCAGTGCAGAGAATTGGTAATGCATTAAGCCAGCCTTGAATCTGAGATATCTTCTGCACGATTGTCTTATTGGGACATGCAGGTATGCCTCTTTTAGGTCTAATGTCACCAGCCAAGAATTCTTGCCCAGCATGGGCAGAAGCTGCTGCAAAGTCAGCATTTTAAATTTTGGTAGGTGTTCAAAATCAATAAATCCAGTATTGGCCGCCAGGCCTCGTCCTTTCTGGGTAC
The DNA here is from genome assembly GCF_019279795.1 of Protopterus annectens. Classification (NCBI taxonomy): domain Eukaryota; kingdom Metazoa; phylum Chordata; order Ceratodontiformes; family Protopteridae; genus Protopterus; species Protopterus annectens. The sequence continues at coordinate 478,710,883 of NC_056737.1, read as the reverse complement.
CAAGAACAGTCTTGAGTAAAAACCTTGTCCTTTTTCCTGTTCTGGTACTGGATGAATGGCCCCCATATCCATGAGGGACGTAACCTGTTTCTGTGCCTCTGCTCATTGATTTTTTGGCAGATCTGGCCAATCGTTTGCCATTGGCAGAGTATAGAAATGGAATCTGTATCCCTGTGATACTATGTTTAGCACCCACTTGTCCTGGGTTATTAAATGCCAATTTTGAGCAAAAAGTGCTAATTTTCCCCCTAAAGGTGGCGCCAAAAGTTAAGTGCTTTGTGAAGGCAGAGGGAAGTCCCTGGAACTGTTTTCTGTAGGTTTGCACTTTATCTCCTCCAGATTTGGAGGTAGAAGTGCCTCATTGCTTTGACCTGTATGAATCTTGTGCCTGGTATCTGGAACCCTTAGTGCGTCTGGATTTGAACCTTTGAGCTCTGTCTGACACAGGAAAGGACCAATTTTTTGTAGGCCAGTGTCTACTGAATCTTGGTGGCTGCACTTGTAAGAAGTCTTTTACAGTTTGCATAGACTTAGCTTAGTCTTCCATTTTCTTTAAAACGTCTTCTGCCTTAATACCAGAGTATCATGCTGTAAAGGTGCATCTAGTAATTTAGCTTTAACATGATCAGGCAAATTTTGTTCCTTTAACCTGGCATGCCTCCTAATCACAGATCCAGTAACTGCGGCCCTGCAGGAAACCTCTAAAGAATCAAAACTACCTTGCAAAGTATGCTTTCCAACTTGTTCAGCTGCATGCAATAATTCCTGCAATTCTTTATTTTCTGCACATTCAGAAATTATCATTTTCTGTTTTAGCAATCCCATAACATGTTGTTGATACTTGAGCATATGAAACTGGCAGTTTAAGGCCCTAACTGCCAAGGTTGCAGATGTATAAACCTTTTTCCCCATCTATCCAGTGCCCTTGAATCTCTGTCTGAGGGGGTAGGATTTTTCTTCTGTTGAGGCCTTAACTCCCTTTGGACCCTGTGAAATAGTTTCAGGATCAGCAGCAGGGTTTCTAAATAAAAATTTGTGTGAAACAGGGACCCTGCCTGTAACATGTCAGGCTTGCTGGGAGCCGGAGGTAAGGAGTCAGGGGTCAAGCTCGACTCTGAAAACATATCATCCACAATGTCTAAAACAGGGGGGTATGGCTAAAGGCCTGTGCTGAGGGAGAAGGAAATCCCTGAGCCTCTTTTTTGATTCTGAGAAATCTTGACTCTCCCAAGTGAAAATGCTCCCTCAAAGTATGCAAGGTTTCTCCAAATTAATAATCCTCAGGTGGTGATGCAGATAGTATAGATTCCTCTGCATCAAAATCCTCATAGGGAGGTATAGATCATTCCTGATCAGAAGAGGAATCAGAAGAAATAGAAACCTGATCTGAAGATTCATAATCAGTGTCTTGCCTAGGCCTCTTATCAGGAGGGGGATGGGAATCCCTGATCAAGGTAATCAGGTCTTCAGCCATTTTGATCATCTGTTTTTTAGGCATAGAGGCCTGTGCACGTGGCTCGTGTCTTTTTTTAGTTTTAGAAGTTGCTTTTGTCTTTGGTTTTGCAGCTGTCGTCGGTTTGATATAAAAATGTTGAGGCCTGAATACACCCTCAGAAGTGACCCATCCGAGGGAGATACATCCGTGGGTCCATTACTGAGTATCGCGCGGCATGCCGGACTCCACATGGGTGTTGATAGGGGCCTGCAACTCGAAAGTCGCGGGTATCAGGGGCTGCAAAAGCATCTCACTGAGTACCGGCGACTGGCTTAGGAGAAGCTTAGTCGTCGGTTTTAGACCTCGACTGTCTCTCTCTTTCCTTTTCTTTGCGTTTTTTATGTACTCCAGTAGTCGGGTTGCTATCCGACGACATTTCTGGGTAGTTAAATCTGTTTCCAAAATACTTTGATGCAAAACTATACCGCCGCTTAATAGTGCGTTGGTTAAATCTAAATCGACAGTCAGGCACGTTGTGATCAGGGCCTAGGCAAGGAATACAGTATAAATGGAAATCCTTATGAGGTATTTGCTTCCCACAAGTAATACAATTATTAACTTTTTCTGACATCGGAATGGAGCAAGAAAAAAGTTTCTCCAACGGGGTACTTAGCTTTAGTGAAGACTTCGGTTCTGAAACTCAAACGCGAATATTTCAGGAGTCGGCCGACTGGCACTTGCGAAATGCTTCTGTTTCGGGCACCGCATGGCAAGAAAGACTAAAGAAAATGGTGTTGGCTGCTTGTTTTATACCCCCTGAAGACCTGACGTCATGGAAAACGAGACCGCAACCGACACAGGACCCAGGACTTTGGAATTCAGGCAGACTGAGGGCAACCTGCCAGCAGATTACCCAAATGTAATGACTGCAACAGTGAAACACGAAGAACATCCCAGGTGGCTGCAGCACAAATCTCATCTAAGGAATGTTGGGCTAAATAGGAAGCTGACATAGCCACAGATCTAGTGGAATGAGCTCTGACAGGTCCTGGTAAAGGCAACCTCTTAGAAGTATAAACTGTAGAAATACATTGGGATATCCAATGAGATATTGTAATCTTGGACATCTGACCCAGTCAACACAGAAGGCCACAAACAGTTGGTCAGATTTGCGAAAGCTCTCTGTCCTGTCTAAACAGAATCATAACTGTCTATGTATGTCAAGTGTGCGTGTAGCATATACTCCACTGGAATGGTTGGAAAAGAAAACTGGCAACTGAATGGTTTAATTCAAATTTGCTTCAGTGGTTACCTTGGCCATGAAAGAGGGATTAGTCTTGAGAGCCACTCTGTCTCGATGAAAAAATGATGTAAAGAGGTTTGATGGAGAGCACCTAAAATTCAGAAACTACTCTTGCTGATGTAACAGCCAGCAACAAGGTGGTCTTCCAAGACAAAACTTAATGTTACAATTGCAACTGGCTCAAAAGGACTCTGTGTAAGAGATTGCAGCACAAAGGAAAGGTCCCAAGGAGGAGAGGGATCTTTAAAAGGAGGCCGCAGCAGGGGGACACCTTTCAAAAATGCATTACAAAGGTAAGAAAAAGTAGGTTTCTTGCAGACATGAAAATTAGAGATGGCCGCCAGCTGTAGCTTAACAGTAGAGAAACTGGCTACATCCTGAAAGAGAGAAGACAAGAATAAGACGACGTCTGGAATGGGAGACCAAAAGGGATACAGATCCCACTCATTCCAGACAGAGAATCTTTTTCATTTATTACCATAGACCTTTCTGGTGGAAGATTTCTGACAGGCAGAATGGTGTCTCTGATGGGAAAGGCTAGCTTGGACCAGTTTAAAATTGCAGGAAGTGGACAAACCAAGCAGTCAGACGAAGTGTCTGAAGGTTTGGGATTGGAAGAAGAGAGGGGATGTGATATCAGATCTGGTAGGTGATCCTGTACTCAAGGGGGGTAAATTGAGATGTGACTAGAGGAGGGGGAAACCACACCTGCTAAGGCTAGACAGGGGCAATGAGGATCAAGGGAGCATTGAGGCATCGAGCTTTCTGAAACACTCTAGGAATGAGAGTTACAGAGGGGTAAGCATAAAGGAGACCTGGAGGCCAATCATGAACTAGAGCATCCCTGGAGGCTCCCCAGCAGGGGTGGGGATGTGGGGGGTGGTCAGGGTGAAATACTTGATACATTTGAGAGGGGAAGCAAACAGATTGCAGCTCAGTTGACCCCAGTGAAGTAAGATTTCTCTCACCACTGATGGATTCAAGGACCACTCGTAAAGAGTCAAAACAGCTTTGCTGAGCTTGTCTGGTCTCCCCGGAATGCACTTTGCAAGGAGAAACTGCCCGAGGCTTCGCGACAAAGCAGATAAGAATGTGTGCCCCCTTGTTTGTTGATGTACTGCAAAACCGTCATGTTGTCTGTGTGCACTGCAATAGTACACAGAATAAGGCAGCCCTGAAATGGCTTGCAATGTGAGAAGAACTGCTCTCATCTCCAGTACATTTATGTGCAGTTTAGTCTTTGCAGGGGACTATGTATCTTGGCTCGTCTTTTCCTGGTAATCGTGACACCGGGAGCAGGAGCAGAAAAGGGTCTGCCCATGAGAAGAAGGGGATACTGAATCCACCAAGATGATGATGCCTGCACACTAGAGTGAGGCGGATGGAAGCTGTTACTGGACGAGACAGAGAAGACTACTGGACCGCTAGAGTCCACGGTAGAACCATCATGTAAAACCTAACGGCACCAGACAGAATGCCACTGCCATGGACCCAAGGCCCTGAGAATGAAGGGGACTTGAGCACGAGGCAGAACTAGGAGGCACTGAACTTGGGATCTGATTAACTGTACATGCTTGTGAGGTAACCCTGCAATCTCGGACACACTGTCTAGTTGGATGCCAAATCACACTGGAATCGGATTCAACTTGGCCTGATTCACAGTAATTCCTAGCTGGTTGAACAGGTGAAGAAGGTACTGAGTGGCTGCAACCTGTCGATGCTTCGTGGGAGCTGTGAGGAGTCAATCGAGGAGGTAAGGAAACACCTGGAATCCCTGTAGTCTCAGGCGAGCTGCCACTACTGCCATGCACTTGGTGAACACCCAGAGGGCTGTGGTGAGATCAAAGGGCAGGATCTTGAACTGATCATGATTGTCCCCTATGCAAAAGCAGAGCTGTCTCCTGGAGCACCTGTCTATTTTTATATGATAGCATGCATCCTGGAGATCCACAGAGCACATCCACTCGTCCTCGTACAGAAGGGTCACGGTGGACTGAAGAGTGACCATCCACAGGTTCAACTTCTTGACTGAGAGATTTAACTCGCTTAAGTCCAGGATTGGACGAAGGTCTCCCGTTTTCTTTGGCATCAAAAAGAAGCGAGAGTAGGTTCCGTATCCTTGCTGTCCTGGCAGGACCTCTTGGATGGCTCTCTTCTGTAGAAGCCTAAGCACTTCTTGCTGAGCTAACTCACTCTGATGGGGTGGCGCATCAGGGAGAAGCTTCCTGACAGGTGGTGGTGGGAGGGATGGGAAAAAATGAATAAAATAGCCCCTGGTAATAATGCTTAGCACCCACCAATCTCTTATGATGTTTGTCCAGGCCAAATGGTGCACAAACAACCCCCAAATACCTCCGGGGCAGGACAGTCAGGCAATGGATCAGGAGCACTGGAACGGCTTCTCAGAGAAGGGTTCCCTGCAGCCCTGATTTTTTCGACCCACCCTGCCTTCTAGGGCGGCATCTACCATTGAACTCGCTTTCTCTGACCTCTAGAAGAAGGTTTTGTCTTGAGCCACTGGAGAAAAAAAAAAAGACTGCGCCTTCCAGAACCACAATTTTCTAATCCCTCGCTGTGTCCTAGGAAAAAGGAAAAGGACTGCTGAGGGGTAGAAAACTTGATTCCAACAGCTGACAAGGTGTTCCCCTTCTTGCTCACTGTGGGACAGTGTGTGTCTGATTGATGGACCAAAGAGTTGATCCATCAAAAGGGGCACTGGTAAAGGACTCTGCAAACCTACACAGGTGCACCCAGGTGAATCACTGAATAGTGATGTGTGCGTTGGCTGCTCGAGAGGTGCCTTCTGTAGCACTGCAAATCACCCTTATCGAGGAATTAGCGAGGGATGCAAGAGTTGACAGCTTGGGAGACACTTTGTTCAAGTCCTTGGCAGGCATAAACTCAGAAAGGGAAGTGATTTCCTTAACCAAACCCCTTTAGAGGCAGATGAAGTGTGCCAATTAATTAAGCTCCCACAGACCAAAGGTAGCTGATGTGAAAACCCTCTTTCCATGTCTGTCGATCGCCCCAGAATTCCTGAATGGGGGGGATGGACAGACATACTCTGCTCCACCAACTCCTTTTTAGAGGCAGCAGCTACCACGGTAGCATTGACTAACACCCCTCTTGACCAAAACTGCCTATCTGTGGGTGGACTTAAGAATTTGTCTGCTTATTTGGGCACTAGCTCCACAGTATCAGGCTCCTTCCATGCCCTGCTGGCAATAATATCTATTAGTTTGTCAGCAGGGGGGAACACGGGTGGTAGATGGTCCTGTCCCAAACGCCTTCAGGAAGATGGACACCTCAGAGGACGGGGGGGTGGATGGGAGGAGCATCCGCACTTCAATTTGAGGACCTCTAGGGTGTCTCCGAAGGAGACCTCTTTGGGCGGAGATCTGGGGAAATCGTCCCCTTCATCGAGATCTGTATCGTCAGTGAGAGACTCCATCGGACAGTCTTGGTCCCTCCTCTTGCACGTCCTCTTCCGGGGCACATCCTCTGAGGGGGAACCCCACGTGGGTAACTCCTTCCTTGAAGGCTGGTTCGGAAGGGTTGACCAGGAGTATGCTGAGAAAGCTCAGCTCTCGAGATGAGGGGGTTTGGGAAGGGCCCTGGAGAACATGGGTGGCAGCTCTAGCAGTAGAGAAGGTCCTCTCTACTACCTGAAAGGTTGAAGGGCTGGACGATGCTTCCTTCCCATTTCTCAGCAGGCAAGACCACCTAAGAAGAGGGAGCACAGCATGCCACCGCCTCAAGATCCCCTGATAATAGACCTGAACTGTCGAGAGTCGAAGCACCGAGGGGCAGAGACTGGTCTGAAAAAAAATGGGCGGGAACCCTCTCACAAGGACTCTGCTGCTCGGGTCCAGGACAGAGTCTGCTCCAAGGGAGGTAGAGCAGACAGAGTCAGGGACTCAGACGGGGTAGAGACAAAATGGGCTCTAGGAATCCCTGTTGCCTCCTCACCATGGCCCAGGTCCTGGAAGTCCAAAACCACCTGGGTCGGACAAGGAGATTGAGGTGTAGGGGCAGGGGAAATGACCCCTAGTCAAATGGGCAGGGAACGCAAAAAGTCCCAACTCAATCTGAGTCTTGAGGAAAGACTTCATCATCCTATCATTGTTGGATGGGAGCAAGCTCCTGGATGACCTGGAAGAGGCTGATGACGTAGCTGGGGACACGTGCCTAGACCCTGAGGACCTCCTACACCTGTCACAGGAATGGCTTCTGCGCCTGGGAGCTGTAAAATGCTGCTCCCGGCCAGAACTCCAAGGAGAGTCCCCATTCAAGATGGTGGGATCCAACATGGGTCCCGTATCAGTCTGCTTTGGATCTGAGGGCAACTGAGGATCCGAGCATTTGGAACTCAAAATGCCTTGGATCTGAGGTGGTCAGACCCGTGGCAGGTCTAGTCTTGGCCAGATCCGAAGGCCTCAGATAGTACAGTTGTGTACACTTACCATAAATGTAGATGTTAGAGTGTATTCACTGTTGCAGTCCTCGCATATGGGTTATCCGGCTCCCGGTAGCCCTCAGTTGGCCCGAATACCAGAGTCCTTGGTATACGATGTCGGCTGCCAACGGTTGTAAAACTGTCAGTACGTCAGGTATAAAGGGAGGCAGCTGATGCCATTTCCTCAGTTTTTCTTGCCTTAACTGTCAGGAACCCCCAAAAGAAGGCTAACCCAGGAATGGTAGCACCCTGGACACATCATACAAAAAATAAAAATCTATAGTCTGTGCCTTAGGAAAAAAGGAGGAATTTAGGGTGGAAAACCAGGACTGCAACAGTGAATACACTCAAACATCTACATTTATGGTAAGTGTACACAACTGTGCTATGTTCTTCGTGTTTCACTGTTGCAGTCCTCACATATGGGTTGATTCCCAAAGCCCAGTAAGACGACAAAGGGGGGAGGAAGGATCACAGATTAAGGGCTGGTAAGATGGCCATGCAAAACTGCAGAGGCAAAACCAGCCCTGGATTTAGAAAACAAAGGTAGATTGTAATGCTTTGTAAAAGTATGAACAGAAGACCACGTAGCTGCTTCTAGAATGTCCTTAGTAGGTAAACCTCTCAGAAAGGCTGCAGAGGTAGAGGCTGCTTTAGTAGAATGGGTCCTAATACTCTGAAGGGGAACCTTCCCATGCTGCAGGTAACAATAGTGAAAGCAATGAACAATCCATTTGGAGATGGTTTATTTTGAAATAGCTTTACCCTGAGCCCCAGGAGGAAAACTAACCAATAATTGTTCAGAATTTCAAAAGGATTTAGTCCTGTGCAAGTAAAATCTCAGCTGTCGATGCATATCAAGAGAGTGCAGAATTCTTTCCCCTTTATTTTGGGGATTATTGAAAAATGCAGGCAGGTGAATAGACTGGTTAAGGGTTAAACTGGAAACCACCTTAGGCATAAAGGAGGGATTGATTCTCAGAGAAACCAGATCTGAGTGAAAAATACTACCATTAAGGCTTGCAGCTCAGATAACCTTCTAGCTGAAGTAATAGCTAATAGGAAAGCAGTCTTCCAGGACAGAAACTTCAAATCTGCAGAGGCAGCTGGTTAAAATGAGGCAGAGTAAGTTTTTCCAAGACAAAATTAAGATCCCAAGCAGGAGTAGGTGCTCTTCTGGGAGGTCTAAGATTACTAGCTCCCCTCATGAACTGCTTCATCAAGGAGTGAGAAAAAATGGGTTGCTCAAAAGAACAATGAGCTGAAACTGCTGAAGCATGAATTTTGATTGAAGAAAAAGAAAATCCACCATTAAGCAATCCTGCTAGGTAGTCAAGAATGAGTGAAAGAGAAGGATGATAAGAGTCTTCTCCTTTAGCTAGCATCCAAGAGCAAAATCTTTTCCATTTATCTGCATAGGATTTTCTTGTGCTAGGCCTTCTGGTCTCATGAAGAACTTCAACCACCTGTTGGGAAAGATTTAAAGTATTAGCCAGGCAGTTAAATGCAGAGTTTGAAGATGAGGATGAAGGAACTTTCCCCCTCCCTGAACCAACAGATCTGGTACCAGGGGAAGATGCCAAGGTTAAGCCTGGGAAAGGCTGCGAAGGGGGGGATACCAATACTGTCTGGGCCAATCCGGAGCCATCAGAATAGCCTTTGGTTTTTCATCCCTTATCTTCAGTAGCACTCTGGGAAGAAGAGGCAGAGGAGAGAATGCGTAAACTAAGAGATGTGTGCATGGGAAGGACAACACATCCACCCTCCAAGCTTTGCTGTGAAACTCCCTGGTGCAGAAGGTTGGAAAGAGATGATTGGTGTGAGAGGAGAAAAGATCCACTTGTGGGGTGCCCCAATGATGAGTGATGCAATGGAAAATGCCCCTGTTCAGTTGCCATTCGTGAGGATCCAGAACATGTCTGCTCAATTGATCCACCAAGAAGTTTAGTCTCCTTGGAAGATACTGGGCTATTAGATGCAAGCCCATGGATGCTGCTAGGGACCATAGTCGCATGCTTTGTCTGCACAAGGGGTAACAGTGAGTCCCCCTTGCTTACTTATGTACCACATGACTGTGGTATTGTCTGCTCTGGTCATCAGAGCCCCAGAGTAGAGTAGGTCCTTGAAAGCCAGCAAGGCCTGCTGCACTGCTATCAATTCTTTTAAGTTTATGTACAGACGAATCTGCTGGGTGCTCCAAGTCCTCTGTATGCCCCTGCCCTGCAGATGAGCCCCCATGCAATATCTGAGGCGTCTGTGGTGATAGTGTGGTTGGTGGGCGGAAAGGCAGACCCTTGTCCTGAGAACAGGCTATCGCCCACCAGAGGAACTCCATTTGTAGACAGGAAATCAGGGGAAGAATCAAGTCTAAGTCCTCTGAGTGTTGACACCAAAGAGTCTTGAGGTACCATTGAAGTTTTCTCATATGCAGCCTTGCATATGGGATCATTAAAATACATGAAGCCATGAACCCCAGTGCTTGCAAGAATTGCCTTGCAGAGAGCTGTGTCATGCTTGCCAAGTTCATGAAGTAAGCGGAAAGATCTTCTTGCTTCCGTTGAGGGAGGAATACCATCTGGGTGGCTGTATTCAGACTCGCTCCCAGGAAAACAATCTCCCTTGAAGCAACCAACTTTGACTTCTTTTCGTTGGGAGTGTAACCCAAAGAGGTGAGAATGTTCTTCACGGAATCCAAATCCTTTTCTAGTTGCTCTGGGAAGTTTGCTTGAATGAGACAGCCGTCCAGGTAAGGATAAATATGAAGGTTTCCCTGCCTGCAAAAAGCAATGGCTGGAGCCAGGTACTTCGCAAAAACTCAGAGCAGTAGATAAGCCAAAGGGCAATGCAGAGAATTGAAAGTGTTGTTCCCCAGCCCTGAAGCAAAGGAACTGCCTGCAATTTTCCCTTATTGAGATGTGCAGATAAGCCTCCTTGAGATCCAAAGTTACCAGCCATGAATCCTTGCCCAGCATTGGTAGTAATTGTTGAACTGTGAGCATCTTGAATTTGGGAATCACCACAAAAGTGTTTAGAATGGACAGATCCAGAATAGGGCGCCAGGTGCCCCCTTTCTTGGGTACCAGAAAAAGTCTTGAATACAAACTTAGGCCTGCCTGATTTTGCAGGAACTGGCTCTATAGCCTCCATAGTCAGTAGAGAAGAAATTTGAGTTTCTAACTCTGCCCTGAGAGTTCTGGGTATGTCTAGGTATCCTAGTAAAACAGGGAAGGTGTGAAAGTAAAACTTGCAACTTTGGTTTACTATATCAAGCACCCACTTGTCGTCTGTGATGGTAAACCATACCTCTGTGAACCTGGCTAACCTTCCCACCAAAAGAAACCCAGGGTCCGCATAGGTAGGCAGAAGAAGAGAATGTTTGCTATGGGAATCTGGCTTAGAACTCCCCGATTTAGAAGAAAAATGCCACTGATTAGCTCTTTGAGGGGCAGAAGCCTGCCCTTTGGAAGATCTGAAAAGTACAGTTGTGTACACTTACCATAAATGTAGATGTTAGAGTTTATCCACTGTTGCAGTCATTACTTTGGGTTATCTACTTGCACTAGTCCTCAGTCGGCCTGATTAACAAAGTCTTGGGTCCTGCGTCGGTTTCTGTCCCTTCTTCCATGACGTCAGGGGTATAAAACATGCAGCCGACACCATTACATCAGCTTTTCTTGTCCCAGATGTCAGGTGCCCCCTAATGGGAAGCAATTAAATCTATAAATACAAGGATAAACCTCCAACAAAAAAGCAAATACACCAAAAAGCTTTTTGAGCATTGTAAGTGAGAGGAGAGGTATAGCCAAAAGAAGAAAGGGGGCTGGAGGGAGGGTTAACCAGGACTGCAACAGTGAATACACTCGAATATCTACATTTATGATAAGTGTACTCAACTGTACTATGTTCTTCGTGTTTCACTGTTGCAGTCATTACATTTGGGTAGATTCCCGAAGCTAAGGTTGGGAGGAGGAAGTTAAATAGAATTAGGACCAGATATAAGGCCCTGCAAGACTGCAGTGGCAAAACCAGCTCTGGATTTAGAGAAAACTGGCAAATGATAATGCTTGGTGAAAGTATGTACAGAACTCCAAGTAGCAGCTTCTAGGATGTCCATAGTAGGGACGCCTCTGTGAAAGGCTGTAGAGGTAGATACAGCCCTGGTTGAATGGGGTCTGATGCCCTGTGGGATAGGTTTTCCATGGTGCTTATAGCAGAAACGAATACAGTGGCCTATCCATTTTGAAATGGCTTGTTTTTAAATAGTTTTCCCCCATGTCCCTGGAGCAAATGCCACCAGCAATTGTTCAGATTTCCTTTGAGGTTTAGTCCTGTCCAGGTAAAATCTAAGTTGTCTGTGCACATCTAAAGAGTGCAATATCCATTCCCCTTTGTTCTGTAGGTTAGGAAAGAAGGTAGGCAAATGAATGGACTGATTACGAGCCACACTGGATACCACCCTTGGGCATGAAGGAGGGATTGGTTCTGAGGGACAACCTGCCCACATGAAAGATGATGAAAGATTCCACTGCCATAAGGGCCTGTAATTCAGATACCCTTCTTGCAGAAGTGATAGCTAAAAGGAAAGCTGTTTTCCAGGAAAGAAATTTTAAATCTGCAGTAGCAGCTGGCTCAAAAGGAGGAAGAGTGAGTTTCTCCAAGACAAAGTTAAGATCCCAGATTGGAGTTTGAGTTCTCCTGGGTGGCCTTAAATTTTTGGCCCCTCTGAGGAACTGCTTGAGCAGTGGGTGAAAGAAGAGGGGAGGGACTCTATGCTATAATCAGCTGAAATGGCTAAGGCATGAATTTTGATGGCGGAAAAGGACAAGCCCTTATGAAGCATCTCAGTCAAGTATTGTAGAATCTGAGGTAAATTGGGCACTGCTGCGTTCATTCCTTGCGAATGGTTCCAGGCACAAAATCTTTTCCATTTTTGCAGCGTAAGATTTTCTAGTACTAGGCCTCCTTGCCTTTAAAATGATATCCATCACTGATTGACTGAGGGATGGTAAAGGAGAGATTAAGTAATTAGCCAGGCTGCTAGGTTCAGGGTTTGCAGCTGAGGGTGCAGAATCTGGTTTTCCTGCTGAGACAACAGGGAAGGAGTCTGAGGCAGGTGCTATGGAACCAAGCGTGACAAAAGTACAGTTTTGTACCTACCATAAATGTAGATGTTCGAAGATCCACATTGCTGCAGTCCTTACACTTGGGTAGTCCGCTGTCCTCGGTCGGCCCGAATATCAAAGTATAAGGCTGACGTCGGTCAAGGCGCATTAGACTGACATCAGGACGTCAGGGTACAAATGCGCATGACCGACGTCATATCCTCAGTCTTTTCTTGCCCCAGATGTCAGAAGACCCTAACAAGAAAGGTCAAAACCCAAAGACAACAAAACCAACAACCAACCACCCTAGCACTAATAATATGTACAATATATACAATATACACAATATTTACAATCCAACCCACACAACCGCCTCTAACTACAGAGGGAAGGAGGGAGGTAAATTGGACTGCAGCAATGTGGATCTTGAACATCTACGTTTATGGTAGGTACAAAACTGTACTATGTTCTTCATCTCACATTGCTGCAGTCCTTACACTTGGGTAGAATCCCAAAGCAGAGGTAAGGGAGGCTGGCACAACTATAAAGAAGCAGGAGCTGCCAAAATGCCCTGTAAAATAGCAGTGGCAAAACCAGCCCTAGATTTAGAGTAAAGTGGAAGGTGATAATGCTTAGAGAAAGTGTGCACAGAACTCCAAGTAGCTGCCTCCAAGATATCTTTAGTTGCCACCCCTTAAAAAGCTGTTGAAGTGGCAGTAGCCCTAGTGGAATGAGGCCTAATCCCGCTGGAACCTCCTTGCCATGATGGGAATAACAGAAAGCAATGCAAAACCCAATCCACTTAGAAATAGTTTGTTTTGACACAGGCTTGCCCTGAGAACTCAAAGCAAAAGAAACAAATAACTGCTGAGACTGCCTGAACCCTTTAGTTCTGCTCAAATAATATCGCAACTGCCTGTGTATATCCAAAGTGTGCAAAATCTTTTCCCCTTTATTTTGGGGTTTGCATAAAAGGTAGGCAAATGAATAGTTTGGTTTAAAGACACACTAGAAACCACTTTAGGCATAAAGGAAGGATTAGTGCGTAAAGATACCCTATCCTTATGGAAAATTAAGAAAGGCTCAACTGCCATAAGGGCCTGTAATTCAGAAACCCTTCTACAGAGGTAATGGCTAACAAAAAAACAGTCTTCCATGATAAATATTTCAACTCAGCAGTAGCTGCAGGCTCAAAAGGTTGTAGAGTGAGTTTCTCCAACACAAAATTGAGATCCCAAGCAGGAGTAGGAGCTCTCCGTGGGGGTCTTATATTCTTTGCCCCTCTAAGGAATTGCTTAAACAAAGGATGAGAAAACAATGGTGGGTCACAATCATAGTGAGCAGAAATTGCTGCAGCATGAATCTTAATAGAAGAGAAGGACAAACCTTTGTCCAGTAACTCAGTAAGATATTGAAGAGCCACACTTAAATTAGGCTTAGAAACATCAAATGCTTTTGCTGCACTCCAAAATAAAAATCTCTTCCATTTATCTGCGTACACTTTCCTTGTACTAGGCCTTCTGGCTTCCAAAATAACATTCAAAACTTGCTGTGGAAGCTGAAACCCTCCAGGGTTTAAAACAGAATATGCCAGGCTGTCAGGTGAAGAGAGTGAAGTTTGACATTGAGTAAATGACTGTTCTCCTGAGTCAGCAGGTGTGGAATCGAAGGTAAAGGCCATGGAGGCTCCTGCCAGACTTCTCAGTAGTGGGTACCAATGCTGTCGAGGCCAATCTGGAGCTATTAAAATCATCCTTGGCTTGTCCTGTCTGACCTTCAGAAGTACCTTTGGGAGGAGAGGCAGAGGTGGAAAGGCGTACACATGAAGATTGCTCCAATTGAATGAAAGAGCATCCACCTTCCAAGCTGTGGGATGAAAACTTTTTGTGCAAAACTTTGGCAGCTGGTAGTTTAGTGGAGAAGCGAACAGATCTATGTCTGGAGTTCCCCATGACACTGTCAATCTCTGAAATACATGAGGATCCAATTTCCACTCGTGGGGATCCATAATTTGTCTGCTCAACACATCTGCTAAGGAGTTCTGTGCTCCCGGCAGAAACCTTGCCTGAAGATTTAGCTGTAAACTGAGAGCAGTCTCCCACAAAATCATTGCTTGTCTGCACAGAGGATAAGAATGTGTTCCCCCTTGCTTGTTGATGTACCACATGACAGTTGTGTTGTCTGTTAGAATCAACACCTGCCCTGGAAGAAGTAAATCCTTGAAAGCTATTAATGCAAATTGGACTGCTAACATCTCCTTCAGGTTGATATGTAGATGTAGAAGTCTGGCAGGCCACGTGTCTTGTATCCACTTTCCATTTAGATGAGCTCCCCAAGCTTTGTCTGAGGCATCTGTCGTTAGAATCTGACTCGCCTCTGGCCGGGTCACAGAGAGTCCCTTGTTTAGGTGACATTCCTGAGCCCACCACAAAAATTCCTTTTGAATGCAAGGTATTATCTGAATGACAGTGTCCAAATCTTGGCAGTGCTGTGTCCATACATTTTTGAGATACCATTGTAACTTCCTCATATGCAGTTTGACATTGGGAAGCACCAGAATACAAGATGCCATGAACCCCAAGGCTTGAAGGACTGTCCTTGCAGTCAGCCTGGACTGATGAGACAATTGATGGAAGTAAAGAGAAAGATTCTTTTGTTTGTCCGGGGTCAAAAGGCCATCTGGGATGCTGTATTCAGTCTCACACCCAGAAAGCACATGTCCTGAGAGGGTACTAGACTGGACTTTATTTCGTTCACAGAATACCCTAGGCATCTTAGCACTGCTATCACATAGTGGAGATGATGAAGAAGCTCTTCTTTTCCTTGAGCCAGAATCAGACAAACGTCCAAATAAGGATAGATCTGTATCCCTCTTAGTCTGAAGAAAGCTATTACTGGAGCCAGAACCTTCGTGAATACTCTGGGCGCAGTAGATAAGCCAAAGGGCAATGCAGAGAACTGATAATGAGAAGTCCCAGCCCGGAAACGTAGATACTTCCTGCAACTTAGCCTGATAGGAACATGAAGGTAAGCCTCCTTGAGATCCAGAGTCACCATCCAATGATCTTTGCCCAGCAGAGGTAAAAGCTGTTGTAACGTCAACATTTTGAACTTGGGAATGTCCAGATAAGTGTTGAGGATAGATAAATCCAAAATTGGTCTCCACGTGTTCCCCTTCTTTGGTACTAGGAACAGGCGAGAATAAAATCCTAGGCCCACTTCTGACAGAGGGACCGGCTGAATGGCTCCTATTTGGAGAAGCAGAGAAATCTGTTTGTGAGCCTCTATTCTTTGCTGAGGAGGATCGTCTGGCATGCCTTTGAAAGGAGGCAAGGTATGGAAATAAAACCTGTAACCTTGGTGTATGATATCCAATACCCATCTGTCTTGGGTAATTAAACTCCAATTTTCTTTGAAAAGTGCCAACCTTCCTCCCAAAGGTGCTGCTAGTCGAGAAGACTCTGGCAGCTGAAAAGGTAGGTCATTGGGTCTGTTTACGAAAGGACTGACCCCTGCCCTCACCCGAAGACTGTGCAGGTGAACTCCCTGTTCTAGGCCTGAAAGAGCCCTGAGCTCTGCCCCTACCCGTCTAGACCTGCCCCTAGACTGGGAATCATAAGAAGGATACGTCCACCCCTTAGTAGGCCAATTTCTGCTAAACTTCGGAGGCTGAACCTGCAAAAAATCCAACAGTCTGCATAGACTTAGCCTTGTCTTCCATTTTCTTTAAGACTGCCTCAACAGGTGAACCAAATAACACATCAGATTGTAAAGGAGCATCCAAAATCCTTGTCTTAACATGGTCAGATAAATTCTGATCCCTCAGCCAGGCGTGCCTGCGAAGAACTGACCCTGTGGCAGCCACCCTAGATGAGGCCTGTACAGCATCAAAACCACATTGCAAAGAATGCTTACCCACTTGTTCAGAGACATGTACCAAATCCTGTAACTCTTTACAGTCAATACCTTCCGCCAGAGCATCTACCTTAGACTTCAATTGAGACAGTAGATAGTTTTGGTATTTCAACATGTGAAACTGGCAATTTAGAGCCCTCATAACTAGGGTGGAAGACGTATAAACTTTCTTTCCCCATCTATCCAAAGCCCTAGCCTCTTTATCTGGAGGAACCGGATTTTTAACAGAAGCCTTAACACCCTTAGGCCCCTGACTAACAGTTTCTGGGTCCGCCCTAGGACTCTTAAAAAGAAACTTATGAGCTTCAGGCACCCTATAATACCTATCCGGCTTAACAGGAGCAGGAGGCAGGGAATCAGGATTAAGAGCAGCCTCTGCAAACACATCCTCCACAACATCCAAAACAGGAGGTATAGCCAAAGGCCTATGCTGGGGTAAAAACAGAAATTCCCTAAGCCTTTTCCTAGAATCTGAGAAATCCTGACCTTCCCACTTAAAATGCTCCCTCATGGAATGGAGGGTCTCTGAAAAAGAAAAATCCTCAGGAGGAGAAGCAGAAGGAGTAGAATCATCCACATCAGAATCAGAATAAGGAAAATACTCCTGCAAGTCTTCAGCCGAAGACTCTGAAACATCTGAAGCCTGCTCAACACTCCCTAACTCAGGTTCCACCCTAGGCCTCTTATCAGGAGGGGGCAAAGAACCTCTAATTAAGGTAATCAAATCTTCTGCCATTTTAAGCATATGCTTCTTGGGCACAGATCCTGAAGAACTAGGAGTGACACCAACTGAAGCTAAACCTGGCCTGCCTCTGGGAGAAGCCTTGGAAACAGAAGGCCTAACCACCCTAGGAAGGGAGGGGAGTACAGTAACCTGAGAAGCCCCTTCAGCCTGACTTGCCTCCTGAGAGGCCACATCCTGCAATAACAAGGTCTCCCCCTGGGCCTCCAGAGAAACCTCGGTGGAACCACCGGCTCCACCGATACCTCTAAAGAACCGGCGTCCGGACCACTAGTCTACCCTGGGCTTAGCTGCTTTATCCTTGCGCTTCTTTGAAGAAGCGGGCCTTGAGCATCCGGCGGCATAGTGTAATTGCACCGCTTCCCAAAGACTAACCTGGCACAATCTAACCTTCTCTTAATAGTGCGCTTATTGAACCTAGCACAAAAGCGACACCCAACAACGTCGTGCTCAGGCCCTAAACAAGGAATACACAAGGTATGATAATCTCTATGCGGTATCTGTTTCCCACAAGAAATACAGTTATTCACTTTTCTGACATCCGGTAAACCACTGAGGCAAGAAAAAAGCAAAATATTCCCCAATGGGGTACTTAGCCAACTTTGACTCGGTCTGAAACTCCGAACTCGAAAAATTTCAGAACGCCGAACGGCACTTGCAACGCTGCTTCTGCATCGGACCATGCGGCAAAAAAGACTGAGGATATGACGTGGGTCATGCGCATTTGTACCCTGACATCCTGATGTCAGTCTAATGCGCCTTGACCGACGTCAGCCTTATACTTTGATATTCGGGCTGACCGAGGACAGCGGACTACCCAAGTGTAAGGACTGCAGCAATGTGAGATGAAGAACATCTGCACAAGAATGGGTGCCAGTGTTGGCGAGACCAGTCTGATGCAATTAAAATCGTCCTTGCCTTGTCCTGTTTGATCTTTAGTAGTACCTTGGAGAGCAGAGGCAGAGGAGGAAAGGCATAAACTGTTGGGTTTTTCCAGCTGAAGGATAGAGTATCCACTTTCCAAGCTAGCTTGTGGGGAATCCTTGTGCAAAATTTGTTCAGTTGATGGTTCTGGGGGGAGGCAAACAGGTCTATATCTGGGGTCCCCCATTTGCTTGTCAACATTTTGAAAATCCTTGGTTACAGTTTCCACTCGTGTGGGTCCATGAGGTTTCTGCCAGTGTATTTAGTTTTTCTGACAGGAATTGAGCTTATAGATTCACTTGGTAGTTGAAGGCTGTGTTCCACAATGCCATGGCTAGTCTGCAGAGGGGGTAAGAATGTGTACCCTCCTGCTTATGTACCACATAACAGTGGTGTTGTCCGTCTTTATCATTAATTGTCCTGGAAGAATGTGGTCCTTGAAGGCTGTCAGAGCATTCTGTACAGCTAACATTTCTTTTTGATTGATATGCAGGTGCATTTGACTTGCGTTCCATTTGCCCTGAATGCACTTCCCTGCCAGGTGAGCCCCCCATGCATAGTCTGTTGAGTCTGTTAGGGTTTGGGTGGTAGGGGGTGGTGTGAAAGGTAGTCCCTTGTTTTTGGTGGCAGGCCTCAGCCCACCAAAGGAACTCTAGGCATAGGCAAAGTATGATAGGAATCACTGTTTCTAGGTCTTGAGAATGTTGACACCATAGGCTTTTTAGATACCACTGTAGTTTCCTCATATGCAGTCTTGCATATGGAATTAGAAGAATGCAGGAGGCCATGAACCCCAAGGCTTGCAGTATTTGTCTTGTAGATAGCAGGGTTTTTGTGGCCACCTGTTTGAAGTAGGTTGTCAAATTAATTTGTTTTTCTGGCGTGAGGTAAACCATCTGGGAAGTTGTATTCAAGCTTGCTCCCAGGAATATAATTTGTTGACAGGGTACCAGGTGTGATTTCTTTTTCTTTATGGTGTACCCCAGACAAGTTAGAACCCTTTGTACAAAGGCCAGATGATTCAAAAGTATGTCCTGGCTTTCTGCCTGAATTAGACAATCATCCAGGTATGGGTATATTTGAATATTTCTTTGCCTGCAAAATGCAATAACTGGAGCTAGGCACTTTGTGAATACCTTGGGCACAGTAGATAAGCCAAAGGGCAGTGCAGAGAACTGATAGTGCATGTAGCCTGCTTTGAAGTGTAGGTATGGAAGAAGGGACAGCAACCGACGCAGGACCCAAGACTTTGTTAATCAGGCCGACTGAGGGCTACCTGCAAGCAGATAACCCAAATGTAATGACTGCAACAGTGAAACACGAAGAACATCTAGTGAGAAGCCAACAACAATCAAACACCACAATTAAAATTCACAAGAAGAAACTAAGAGATTTTGAAAATGGAGAAAGTGGAGCCATAAGTGCTGACAATGAGAAAACAGCAAGGGAGGGGAGGCTAACAGGGCACAAAAACTACAACTTAGAACTCTAAAGAGACAATAAGCAAAATTAAAGCTAGAAAAACAAATAAGAATATTGAAAATAAGCACTTAGCCCACAGAAGGACTCGAGCCAGAGGAATTGCGTATGTAGCAGTGAGCGGCAAACGAAATCTGAGGGGTTAGAAGGCAGCAAGGGATTATGGGGGTGGGAGGAGCTCGAGCCTAGTTCTGTCTGAAAAGTTGCCGGCTTAGATCCGATGTCAGATCCTATGACCTAGAAGTGAGGAATAGCGACAAGGATAACATCAGACCCAGCAGGCAGGTGATGCCCATGTAGTTGTGGTGTCCCACAGTATCTAAACAGCTATATACACAATTTCAAAACACATCAGTGCTTTGACCCTACTGTTCACTGATGACACTTGATCATCCGCAAATAACTCCACTTTCTGTAGGGGAAAAGATATGGCAGAATAATGTGGAAAAGCTTAAAACACGGTCAGATTTACCTACATACCTTCAGTGCAAACAAATGCAACACTAAGCACAATTTACACAGGAAATCAGTGACTGCATACAGCTGTAGAAAAAGTGCAAATAACTATACATACAAAACAGGGCTCAGTAACAAAAAGATCCAGTTTTGATCCGTACCAGGAAGGACTGTCTATAAGTCATTAGCAATACAATACCTCAATTTATACAGCATCCAAGCCCGGTGTCCATAAGCCCAATATTGCAAAAATCAGCTAAGGAAACCCAAGAAAGTTGTTACTGTGGCCAATACAGCCATAAAGGTAAAAGAGGGAAGCTGTAGGTGACAAATGCACATCGTGGAGGAAATACTCAATCACAGAAAATGACACAGATGTTCAAATATCTGGGGAAAAAGCGAGTCAGAAATGAAACATGAGGGATTTACATTAAACCGCTTAGGATGCACTTCTCCATGGGAGGCGGTTTGAGGCAAAAAAGACATTATTCAGCCTTGGGCAGTTCTGCATAAACCATCCAGCTTAAAGGTACAACACAGGAAAATAAGACCCTAGCATTTGTGGAGAAAAAGAATGTGAATGTATGTCTGTGGGAGGAGAGGAAACGTCTGTAAACCAGTATCAAGAATCCTGGTCAGCAGGCTTGACAAACCTACTGGCCTTATTCACCTGGCTCTGCAACAGTCCTCCAGAGAATGCACTCCATCAGTGCAAATGACAGATTGCTGTACTGCTACTGCCTGAAAGAACATAAGCAGTACTATTACACAATTTCACATTTCTAGAGGCAGAAATGAAAAATGTGCTTCTGAAAGTGTGTTTATAGACTAAAAAGGAAGTAAACCTGGACTCACCTACTAGACTTATTTAAACAGCTACACAGCATTGCAGCTGAAACCACAGTTCGAAAGACATAATGGTTTTGAGGTAACATACTGGGTGGGGCAGGGTAAAGGATAACCAAAATGATTCATGAGAGGACATGATCTGTTCCACATTCCCCACCACTGAATGGTTTTACTCTTGCTAACTAATGATAAAGTGGGGAAACAGGCCAGTAACAAAAGATTAAAGAATACAGACAGCAATAAAGGGCAGACAAAACACATTTAGTTCTTGCAGAGTAGCCCTCATGGGCTTAATGCAGCAAAAATGCATACCACCACACTTACAAAAAGGTAATTATAATGAGTTTATTGTGAAGTGCACACCACAAGGAACTCCAGATGCAGAAATGCACCAGAAAGCCAAAATTGTTAGCTGCAAAGTTAAAAATAGTGCTATATAAGAAGCAACTTTGTTTTTACTAAAAGCAACAAGATTTTTTTCACTTGTTCTTAAAGCAGTCAACTGGCAACACGTCAGATTTCCACCGTGTTGATGGGCTTTACACCCCAGGACTACTGTGAACCACATTTAAAAACCTCCTTCCCACAGGCTACTGTATTTTCATAAGTACAAATGAGCATTCTAAACCAAGCTTTGACATTCTAACTAGAACAAGTTATTTTCCTTTCGTACCAAGGACAAGTTCAACCATACATATAAGCCTTACCTTACTGGAAGTTAACCAACTTGTTACAAGTAAATAAGGAAAAAGAAAAAAATTGTTTCCATGGAGCAAGTAAGATTTACTCTCCTTTTAATGATAGCTATCCCACACCCACATTCTGCAGTGAGAATCTATGGACTGTATGGCGAAAAAGCACCACCTAACACAGCAAATATATTTTAGCTGCTTTTTTTTCATTTCGCAGAGACAGAATTATAGTTTATCAGGTAGAAAAAGATAGAAACTAGGAAGAGTGACACTTACGACCAACCAGGAACAGTAGTGTCACAAGAGGAAGAAAAAAGAATAAACTGGCTGGGCTTTAAGTAAAATTCATTTTCTACTGACAAAATCTATTATTTTCATGTCTCAGCACTATGAACAAGTGAAAGGTGGAGAGTTTAGCAACTCTGCAGAATACAAACCTTGGGCAGGAGGAGACTGCGGAGCCACCGCCACAGTGGGTTTTGTCATGGGAGCCGACAAAAAGGGATCCTCGGGTGGTCCACTGAATGCAGTAGTGATCTGCGAGCACAGGGAACTAATGCTGTCCATCTCACCTTCAACTTCTGGAACTGAAACAAAGCAGATGCCAGCAGAATTAGAATGATTTGGTCTTCATTTCAATTTGTTTGATGGCCCAGATATGAACTTCTCCTCCTTTAATTACTACTGCTCCTTCTAACAAACATTTAGTTTCATTCATATCTCCTACAGGGAACTGGTGCACAGAAGCACCATTACTTGCTTCCCTTACAATGATGCCAGACTGCTGAATGTTAAATACATATGAGATCCAGCAAAGCACTCTACAAGCACAAACAGAAAGAACAATTCCATTATACTTTTCAAAATCATATCATATATAAAACTTTTGCATAGTTTAACACCTGTATCCTTGATGGATAACAAACATGTTAGACTACTAACATTTTTCAATTGCCTCTAACTATTCAACATATATAATTGGTGAAACATAGTACTTGCTGTCCTTGAGGATAATGGGTGGTATGAATGCAGAGCAAGAATGACAGTAATCGCAAGTAACCACTGTACCAACTGATTATCAAGAGGATTCTGTGCAAGAGGAAACAAACTGGGATATAATTTCCACACCCTTTTTACTGCATTTCATCTAATAGCTGCAATCCCTACATCCCTTGCCAGCACATGCTACAGATTCTCAGCACTGATATATAAAAAAAAAAAAAGTAACAACTAACACTGTGCTTCCTAGTTTGACTTTTCTGAACATGTGCAGAGCCACATCAACAATAAGTTGCACAAGACAGAAAAGATACAAACTTGTAATACTTGCAGAGGGTACTCTTGCCTGAAGATGGTAGAGTGGCCATCAAACACAAAAGGATGGTGGGATAATTAAGCATCCGCCCACAAAAAAGGATCTATTGATCATCAGCTGATATGGTGAGTACCTGAATATCTGTTGCATCTTGCTTTAAGGACATCTTTGTACTGGGCTACAAAATGTGAGGAAGGAAAGAACAAATGAGACAGGCTCCCTTAAGATATGAGTGGAAGGCTGACACAGAGGCTGCTAGAAGATAAGATTTCAGAGGACTGAATATCACAGTATCCAAATGTCTTTCGGCTTCTCCCGTAAGGGGTCACCACAGCGGATCATCGGTCCGCAGATTGACTGGCAGTGGAGTTTTTATGGTGTCGAGTTGCTAGCCTAACGCCCAACCTTCACAGAAGGCACATGCGCACACATGCACCTACCTGCATGTCTTTTAAAACTCACTTGACTGCAGGGATGACATGCAGACTCAGCACAGAAGACGCTCCAGCCGAGAACTGAACTGGAGAGCCTCTTACTGTGAGGTGACAACACTAACCGCTGCACCACTGCAGCCGACTATCATAGTACCCAAGTTCCAATAAATGTTCCACTTCTGGAGTGGAGTAAAAACACAAATTACACTGGCAGAAAGAAATTTTGCACAGATAACCAGACTGCAGTAGAACACATACCTGCAACAGAGAGAAGACTGAAACAAACAATGGAAGCAGCAAACCCTGGCAAAATGACCCTTGGCTACAATGGATAAAACACAGTTGGCCAAACAGAAGCAACAAATGACTGACTAAAATAAATCAGGGTGCCACACTAAACTGTGCGACAACTTCTTTTATGACTGAAATTGCGGTATCTCACAGAATTCACTTTTTTTCTGACATGCAATGACCTTTGTGTTGGTACATTTAAGTAACGGGGTGTTGGAGACGTAGTGTTCCACACTTGCAGGTTCATGTGATATACCCATCGCATAAATGATTTAACAGTGATTATTTTGACAGCTGCTATTTCACTGACAGTTTGACACTTACTTACTGCACTTCTGAGTACTGAACTTGAGTTCTGCAGCCAAAAATGATCTGGAAAGCAACTGCCTGAAAAATGCTAAACTTTCCTTACTCATTTTAAAGAAAATGAAATACTGGTCCATTTTCATAAGCTCATGCACATCCCCCATTTGTGACAGAAATATCATAAAAACATGCATATTTAAAAGCTACAGGACCCTCTCCCTTTCCAAACAGCTGCCAGAAAAAGACGCTTCTCTCGTGTGCATCCAAATGTGTGAACAGACTGAGTTTAGATACCACCTCTGGGAAAAAGCTCAGATTTACATCAAGGGATACTTGGTCTTTACAGATGATCAGATACATCTTTCAAAACATCAGTGTCTGCAGCTCTGAGATTTGTCTGGCAGATTTATTGGCCACCAGGAACACCATTGTTCAACAGACAAATTCACAGTTTCTAAGAAAACCAGCTCAAAAGGCAGATAGGCAAGTCTAACCACATGGATTTACTTATAACAAGCAAACAGGGTCTTCAGCAACAGGAGGAAGTTAAAGGACTAGCCTTTTCGGAAAGATGCTTAACAGCCCTGTGCTTGGCCACAATTATGCCATACATAATGTCAAGAGACTTAAATTAGTAGAAGCATGCTACATTGAACAATTGAGATGCTGCTCAAACTCATAATAAAGTTAAGCCAGACAAAGGAGCAAGTCAACCAAAAAAGGGAGAAAGGACAATTTGTTTGCCCATAACGAGAACCTTTTCTATATGGCTGTATAAAGCAAATACTTGGAAGGTTTCCTCAAACTCCAGCGGCTCAGCATCATCTTTTGCCTGAAGATCACATGGAAGAGGTACTAATGAAGGAGTTAAAACCACAGATGAAGAAAGGTGCTCTGCCAAGCCTACTTAAAAATCATTCTGTACCCACTTAGACTGATCCCTGCCAATATTAAAAATGTGTCAAGTTCTGGAAATAATATTCTTAACATCCTGCGCATCCGGAATGTAAGTTAAAACGATCACCTTGGTAAAATCCTTGGTCCTCCTAGTTCCCCTTTTTTTGTCTAAAACCCTAAACTACTCTCTAATAAGGACATATATGTTCCTTTCACTTGTTCTGTTGTCATTTCTTGAAATATTCCTTCCATACGTTCCTCTGTATACCCTCTAGTCCCTAACATGCTTCTTAGTGGGTTATTTTTTTTTTTACTTTCAACTAGGAACAAGTCTGGTTCTAAGACCATTCGAGCAAAGCACACCAGTTGTCTGTTGACCAAAGTTTTTTTCTGACACCTAGAGTGGAAACCATCAAACTGCAATAATGCTTTAGAATGTCAGTTTTCTATACATACTACAATAAAAATGTTTTTTAACCATATCCTTTTTTATTTCAAAATCAAGGTAACAATATTTCCTTTGATGCCCCCAATGTAAATCGCAAAAGATGCATACTATTAACAAAATTAAATTCCTACAACCTTTGTTCACTTTTGACCCCCAAAAAATACAAATGTCATCTAAAAATACTGTAAAAATTCTATGCATTCTTAAATTTTGAGTTCAAAATATACTCTGCCACTGCACTGTAACAATAGTTACAAACATATGGGCACAGGGAGCTTCCACTGCTATCCCTGCCTTTTGGTGAAAAAATAGATCATTCAAAATATATACAATCATTCAATAAAACACTTCATGCATTCCTTTAAAGTATTAATCTTCAAGTTATCTGAGTACATTCACTTAATCATCACTCCTAGTCTAAATCTGTATGGAATTCACTGAAAACAAATCCTTCACATTTGTTACAAAAATAACATTGTCATTATATAAATCTGTTATTTTCTTTAACAAATCTCATGAATCCTTTGCCACAATCAACTTTCTCCACCATCACCTTAAGTTGAACATCCACAAATTTTACTATGGTATGGGTTTTGGAATACCCTTGCAACTGTAGTGAGGTGAAATGGGAGATCATCCACATCTTTATGCATTTTGGGAACCCCAAACATTGTGGGGATATGTGGTTTTGCAATTTTTAAATAGTTATATTCCTTATCAGAAATTTGTCCTTGCATTATTAAATTATATAACTAACCAACGTGGCATTAGCAATACTCAACTGATTTCTAGAAACCTCATCATACAAAGTACAACAAATGTTATTAAAATAATCTATGTAGTTCACAACTGCCAATCTTTTCCCCATCAGGCTTCATTAGCCTGATGCCCCTATTAATATTTCACATCATCAATCTCTCCTTATAATGACAATTATTATTGTGAGTTTGTAAATTTTTCAAACATAAATCACATTATGTAGGGGTGGACTGAATGTACTAGGTCACCTTAATATGTAGTCTTTTTCTCCTCCTTGCCCCTTTATCCAGAAAGAACAAGCAAAAGTTCAAATTTCCTTGTAAATAATTTGAGATCAATCAAGACGTAAGTGACATCTGCTTGTTATGTAGGAACAAATGTTAACCCTTTTTCAAACGGGTTGACGTGAAATAAGTACTATAATTACGCACAGGGGTGGAAATGGTAACTCCCTGCACCGCTGTGTTTGCAAACACTGTTAAGGTGCAGTGGGAGCATAAGTATATTTTGAACTCTGAATCTAAATATGCATGAAATATTTACAGTCGAGTTTTAGGTGGTATTTGTATTTTTGGGGGGGGGGGGTTGTACAGTTGTGCACCTACCATAAATGTAGATGTTCGAGTGTATTCACTGCTGCAGTCATTACACTTGGGTTATCCTGCTGGCAGGCTACAAGCAGTCGGCCTGAATTTCAAAGTCCTGGACCGGTGTCGGTTGCTGTCGCCTCTTCCCTGACGTCAGAGCGCCAGGGGTATAAAAGATGCAGCCGACGCCATTTTCTTCAGTTTTTCTTGCCCTAGATGGCAAGTGCCCCCAATAGGGTAGGCTAAAAAAATTGCTTATAAAAGCATGCAATAAAATAAACAATACCTTAATCTACAAGCAAATACACCACATAGGTTGTATAGGATAGAGAAGTACAGATAAGTCTCAGCAAAGAAAAGGGGATGGTGGGTAACCTGGACTGCAACAGTGAATACACTCGAACATCTACATTTATGGTAGGTACACAACTGTACTATGTTCATCGTGTTTCACTGTTGCAGTCATTACACTTGGGTTGAATCCCAAAGCTGAGGTTGGGCGACTGTGTCTAAATAGAAATAGGAGTGGCTATAAGGCCCTGCAGAACTGCAGTGGCAAAGCCTGCTCTGGATTTAGAGTAAAGAGGTAAGTGGTAGTGCTTAGTGTGCACTGAATTCCAAGTTGCAGCCTCCAAAATATCCTTGGTTGGTACTCCTCTGAGGAAGGCTGCTGAGGTGGCTGCTGCCCTGCTAGAATGTGGTCTAATGCCCTTAGGCACTGACTTGCCATGTTGTGAATAGCAGAAACGAATGCAGTGTCCTATCCATTTTGAAATAGTCTGCTTTGAGAGAGCCTTTCCTTGTGATCCTGCAGCATATGCCACTAAAAGTTGCTCAGTCTTTCTGAAAGCTTTAGTTTTGTCCAAGTAGAAGCGTAGCTGTCTGTGTAAGTCCAAAGAATGCAGAAGTCTCTCCCTTTTATTCTGTGGGTTTGGGAAAAAAAGTAGGCAAATTAAGAAGTTATGTACTCACCATAACGTTCCATCTGAGTAGGTGACTTCATTTGTCTGCAACCTTTGGGTCTTGGATCCGAACTCGGATCAGAGCTGGCAACTTATTTCATAGCTTAGAGATCCGAGCTCCTCCCCTTACCCATAATCCCCTGCCAACCCTGACTGACCTCAGATCAAGTTTGCCCGTATACAAAAAAGCCGAAGGCTAATACATCCCGAAGGATACCATAGAAGGACATACAGGAGCAAGAAAATTCTGAGGGCCAGGGGGAAGGAGGGGGGAATGGTTGCAGATAAATGAAGTCACCTACTCAGATGGAACGTTATGGTGAGTACATAACTTCTTAATCTGAAGTAGGTACTTCATTTGTCAGCAACCTTTGGGACAGAGTCTCCAGCTACCTGAATCTTGGGTGGCCATCATGGAAGGATGTTCCGGAGCACTGCAGGGCCAAAGGACGCTCTCCCTCTGGAGATCATGTCCAGCTTATAATGGTTGATAAAGGTATGAGATGAGGCCCAAGTTGCCACGGAATAAATATCATCCAGTGGAACTCTAGATCTAAAGGCCGCAAAGGTGGATACAGAACGAGTAGAGTGCGCACGAATTCCCTGAGGTGCAGGCCTCCCAGAAGTGTCATAGGCCAAGAGAATACACTGTGAGATCCATCGTGATAAAGTGATCTTAGAGACAGATTTACCTAGGTTAAATATGGAAAAGGAAATGAACAACTGGTCGGATTGCCTATGACCAGCAGTCCTGTGAATGTAGAAGCCCAGTTCTGTGCACGTCTAAGGAATGGAGTTTGTATTCTCCCTTGTTCTGATACTTAGGGAAGAAAACTGGTAGGTTAATGGACTGATTGATATTGGCCTCTGAAGCCACCTTGGGAAGAAAAGAAGGATTGGTCCTGAGGTACATCTATCCTGATGAAAGGTCAAGTACGGGGGTTTTACACAAAGGGCCTGAAGCTCGGAAACTCTTTTCGCCGAAGTAATAGCGACTAGGAACGCCATTTTCCAAGTGGTACTTAAGATCGACCGAGACAGCCGGTTCAAAAGGGGGAGCTGTCAAGGCATGTAAAACTAGAGCCAAATCCCAAGGGGGTACAATTTCCCTGACAGGAGGTCTGAGCAAGAAAGTACCCTTGAGAATGGTCTTACACTATTTCGCTGTAATCAGGGGGCCCGATTCATGCCCCACATGGTAATAAGAAATAGCTGCTAGTTGAATCTTGACCATAGAGCAGCTAGCCCCCTGATGGAACAGACCTGTAAGGAACTCCAACACAGACGGTAACGGGGCTGTGAAGGGATCCAAGTTATTATTCTCCGCCCAGATGGTGAAGCGTTTCCACTTACTACGATAGACTTTCCTAGTGGAAGGTTTATGTGCTGCTACGAGAATGGCTTTAACTGGTGAAGAGATTCCGGGAGTCCTGAATAGGAGTGGAACTGGAGCAGCCATGCTGTCAGCTTGAGTTTGTCCAGATTCGGGATCGGGAGGTCTAGGGGATGAGATATTGGATCCGGGAGGGGATCTAGAATCCAAGGCGGATTTACCAGACGAGACCACAGGTAAGGGAACCACGTTTGACGAGGCCAGAATGGGGCAATGAGGATCATCCTGCTCCCCAACCGACTGGCTTTCTGTGAGTTTCAATATCAAGGGCAGAGGAGGGTAGGCATAAAGTAGACTGGGAGGGGCCAAGCATGCACCAGAGCATCTCTCGGGGATTCCCCGATGGGGGGAATTAGAGCAAAGTAGCTGTTGCATTTCATATTCGAGGGAGAAGCGAAGAGATCGCAACAGGGTTGCCCCCACACGGCAAAAATCCACTTCGCTACCTGGGGATTGAGAGACCACTCGTAGGGGGAAAGGATGCTGCGGCTGAGTCTGTCCGCCAGTATGTTGGACCATCCCGGAATGTGCATTGCAACAAGAAAGCGGTTGGTAGAAATCGCCCATTCCCACACTCTCATGGCCTCTCGACAAAGAGGATAGGACCTGGTTCCCACCTGTTTGTTGATGTACCAGACCACTGACATGTTGTCCATCTGTATCGCAATAGTCCCTACTGGAAGAAGGTTCTGTAGTGCTTGCAACACCAATAGCACTGCCCTCATCTCCAGGACACTGATATGCAAGGAGGTCTCTGTGTCGTTCCACGTGCCTTGAACCGTCTTGCCTGCACAATGCCCCCCCCCCCACCTGAGGCGAGAGGCATCCATGGTCACCGTGGCAAGGGGAGGAGGCGCTGAGAAAGGACGTCCCGTATGGAGATCCGGGGATTGGAGCCACCATACGAGAGCTGTCCTGCATGCCTTGCTGATGGAAATAGGATGGTTCAGGGGGTAACGTTGAAACGACCATTGGACATGAAGGTCCATTGCAGTACCCAACAAACAACCATACGCTCCGCAAGGATGGCATGCATTTTGTATCTTTAAAAATATGACTTAATATCTACACCTCTGGCATTTTTGTGTCACTGGCCATATGCTTTAATCAAGAATGGAACATTCACTTTGTTACTCCAGCCACTGGGTGGTGCTGTAATATTGCTTCCAGGTAATCAGAGACTAGTATAAATGCAGGCTGCTTTATTTCATTAAAAAAAAACTTTATTGTATTCATTGATAAAGGCTGAATAGCCGAAACCGGTCTGGATTTGAAGGAATTATAAATAAATCATTATTTCTTCATTACTGCGTGTTCACTATCGTTTTTTTGCTGGTCATTGGTGGTTTCCATTGCAGTACCCTCATGTTCAGACGAGCCAATGGCAAAAGAGTGATTGCTGCCGCCATGGAGCCTAGAGCCCTCAGGACCAATCCCGCTGGTGGAGCTGTAGATTGGAGGATGGCCCGCACATGCAGCCTCAGGTTCTGAAAACGTTTCGCAGTCAGAAATGCTAGGAGATTTCTTGTATCCAATTTGGCCCCTATAAACTCTATCACCTGGGTAGGAACAAGAGAGGATTTGTTCATGTTGATGGTGATGCCCAGCTGGGGGGCCAGCCGGAGGAAGTAGTCCCTGGCTGAGCAAAGTAGATGCCTTGTCGGGGTGGTCAGGAGCCAGTCGTCCAAGTATGGAAACACCTGCATTCCCTGGAGTCTCAGGTGGGCCGCTATCACTGCTAATACTTTGGTAAACACCCTGGGGGCTGTGGTGAGACCAAAGGGAAGGACCCTGAAAGTACAGTTGTGTACACCTACCATAAATGTAGATGTTCGAGTGTCTTCACTGTTGCAGTCATAACTGTAGGGTGCTTCTGCCGGCAGGCAGCCCGAGGTCGGCCAGAATTCCAAAGTCTGGGTCCGGCGTCGGCTGTACCAGCAAGTACCCTGACGTCGGAATGTAGAGGTATAAAGCTGACAGCCGACACCATCTTCTCCAGCCTTTCTTGCCCCAGATGTCAGAAACCCCCAACAAAGAAACCAAAAGGTGTCCAAACAGAAACACAAATACACCACAAAGGAAATGGAAGAGAGATCAAGTGAAAAATATTGGGGATTGGTGGGAGGGAAACCGACTGCAACAGTGAAGACACTCGAACATCTACATTTATGGTAGGTGTACACAACTGTACTATGTTCTTCGTGTTTCACTGTTGCAGTCATAACTGTAGGGTAGAATCCCAAAGCTGTGAATGAGGGAGGAGGTTATGCAGAAGGGGCAGCTAGAAGGCCCTGCAAAACAGCAGAGGCAAAGCCTGCCCTAGACTTAGAATAAAAAGGGAGATTATAGTGCTTAGAAAAAGTATGCACTGAACTCCAAGTGGCAGCTTCCAGAATGTCCTTGGTAGGAACTCCTCTGAGAAAAGCTGCTGAAGTGGCAGCTGCTCTAGTAGAATGACTTCTAGCAATACCTGGAATCTGTTTCCCATGGTGAGAGTAACAAAACCTTATTCCATGAGCAATCCATTTGGAAATAGTTTGTTTAGAAATAGCCTTACCTAGAGAACTGGAGGCATAAGAGATAAGCAATTGATCAGATTTCCTGAAATCTTTAGTTTTGTCCAGGTAAAATCGTAGTTGTCTGTGTACGTCCAATGAATGTAAGATCCTTTCCCCTTTATTTTGAGGATTTGGAAAGAAGGTAGGAAGGTGAATAGTCTGATTTAGAGCCACTTTTGAAATCACCTTAGGCATAAATGTAGGATTGGTCCTCAAGGAAACTCTGTCCTGGTGGAAGATAAGATATGGTTCCACAGCCATGAGAGCTTGTAACTCTGAAACCCTTCTAGCAGAAGTCAATGCTAATAAGATAGCTGTTTTCCAGGATAAGAACTTGATATCCGAAGCAGCAGCAGTCTCAAAGGGAGGTAAAGTAAGCTTCTCCAAAACATAATTAAGATCCCAAGCAGGAACAGGAGTAGTTCTGGGAGGTCTTAAATTCTTAGCTCCTCTCAAAAATTGTCTCACCAGCTGGTGAGAAAAAATGGGAGGATCAGTGTTGAAATGAGCCGAGATAGCAGAAGCATGGATTTTTATGGAGGAAAAGGAGAGGCCTTTAAGCAAAAGGCCTGAGAGGTAAAGTAAAATGGAAGAAATATCAGGCAAGAGAGGATCTGAACCTCGATCCTGCATCCAAATACAAAATCTTTTCCATTTAGAAGCATAAGATTTTCTAGTGCTAGGCCGCCTAGCTTCTAAAAGAACATCCAAAACTTGTTTGGGAAGAGAAGAAGGAATCAAAGGCCCTTGTAGAGCCGAGCTGCCAGGCATAGAGTCTTGATTTGAGAGTGCAGCATCTGACCCTGATGCTGGGACAGAAGAGAAGGTATCAGAGGTAGAATGCATGGAGGTTCCAAGAATAGGTGTTTCAAAGTTGGATACCAAAACTGCCTTGGCCAATTTGGAGCTATCAGAATGATAATCTTTGGTTTATCCCGTTTTATTTTCAGTAACACCCGAGGCAGAAGAGGAAGAGGAGGGAAGGCATATCCCGAAAGATTCCTCCAGCTGAATGACAGGGCATCTACTTTCCACGCTGTTTTGTGGAAGGACCTGGTGCAAAAGAGAGGCAACTGATGATTTGAGATGGGATGCAAACAGATCTATCTGAGGACAACCCCAAACTGCAGTAATCCTGCTGAACAAGTTGGGGTCCAGCATCCATTCGTGAGGATCCGACAGGTTTCTGCTTAGGCTGTCTGCTAAGAGGTTCTGTTTTCCTGGAATGAATTGAGCTTGAAGATGCAGATTCAGATTTAGAGCTGTGTCCCATAAACTCATGGCTAGTCTGCAGACGGGGTAAGAGTGAGAGCCCCCTTGCTTGTTTATGTACCACATGACTGTGGTGTTGACTGTACGAATCAGAAGAGGCCCTGGATGTAAAAAATTCTGGAAGGCTAGAAGAGCATTTTGGACTGCCAACATTTCCTTCAAGTTGATGTGCCAGGGAAGATGCTTCTTTGTCCAAGAGCCTTGCTGGCAAACGTCTAGAAAATGAGCTCCCCAAGCATAATCCGAAGCATCCGTGGTTATGATCTGAGAAGGTTGAGGCAGACAAAAAGGGTTCCCTTCGTTTAAAGCACAAGCCCTGGACCACCAAAGGAATTCTTTTTGGAGGCAGGGAATCACAGGAATTGTTGTGTCCAGACTGTGGTAATGCTGTGACCATACACTCTTTAGGTACCATTGAAGTTTTCTCATATGAAGCCTTGCATTTGGAATCAACAGGATGCAAGAAGCCATGTAGCCCAATGCCTGCAGGAATTTCCTTGCAGTGAGCTGAGTTAAAGTAGCCAAGGTCTTGAAAATTGAGGCCAGTTGTAATTGTTTTTCTGGAGTGAGGAAGGCCCTTTGCGAGCTTGTGTTTAGAATAGCTCCTAAAAAAATCATTTGCTGAGAGGGGATCAGATGTGACTTTTTTGTGTTCACTGAAAATCCCAGAAGGAGGAGTAGACGTTGAACAAACTGCAGGTGTTGAAGTAGAAGGTCCTTGCTGTCCGCCTGAATAAGGCAGTCGTCCAGATAGGGGTAAATTTGAATCCCTTGGAGTCTGCAATAAGCTACTACTGGAGCCAGGCACTTGGTAAAGACTCTGGGCACAGTAGATAAGCCAAAGGGCAGTACAGAGAATTGAAAATGCCTCGAACCTGCCTTGAATCTGAGGTATTTTCTGTGTTCCTGCCTGATGGGGATGTATAAGTAGGCTTCCTTTAAGTCCAATGTCACCATCCAAGCATCCTGGGAGAGCATTGGAAGAAGTTGTTGTAGAGTAAGCATCTTGAATTTTGGAATTTCCAGATAGGTGTTCAATACTGAAAGGTCCAGAATAGGTCTCCATGAGTTTTGTTTTCTTGGGACCAGAAATAGTCTTGAGTAAAAACCTTTTCCTATTTCTGAAAGTGGAACAGGTTCTATAGCTCTCATGGCCAATAAAGCGTTCACTTGATTTAAGGCCTCTGACCATTGATGTTTTGGCAGATCTGGCCAACCGAAAGACCTTGGTAGAGTATGAAAGTGGAACTTGTAACCTCTTAAAATCACGTCTAAAACCCATTTGTCTTGGGTAATAAGTGTCCAATTTTGGTAGAAAAGAGAAAGTTTTCCTCCAAGAGGGGCTTCCAGGCAAGGAGGACCTGTAGCCCAACAGAGGGAGTCATTGGGTCTGCTTCCTTTGTGATTGAGATCTGTCTTCTCCCCTTGTAGGGGATGAAGCAGACCATTGTCTGGACCTGTAAGAGGCCTGAGCCCGACCTCTGGAGCGTCTATATCTTCCCCTTTGAGGCCTGTCAGACGTGGGAAAAGACCAATTTTTGGAGGGCCAATTTCTGGAAAATTTAGGGGGCTGAACTTGTAAGAAATCTTTAACAGTCTGCATAGATTTCGCTTTATCTTCTATCTTTTTAATAACCTCCTCAGCCTTAGACCCAAACAAAACATCATGCTGAACAGGGGCATCTAACAATTTAGCCTTAACCTGCTCAGGTAAATTCTGCTCTCGAAGCCAAGCATGTCTCCTGATAACAGTACCAGAGGCTGCGGCCCTGCAAGAAGCCTCCAAGGCATCAAAACCACAATGTAAACTATGTTTGCTAACTTGTTCAGTTGCATGCAATACATCCTGTAATTCCTTATCCTCTGCACATGCAGGGAAAGTAGAAAGTTTTTGCTTTAAAACAGACAAAAGAAATTGCTGATACTTGAACATATGAAACTGGCAATTTAAAGCCCTAATAGAAAGAGTAGCAGAAGTATACACCTTTTTGCCCCATCTGTCCAAGGCACGAGAATCCTTTTCAGAGGGAATAGGATTTTTAGATTAAGCGGCCTTAGCAGCCTTGGAACCCTGAGAAATAGTTTCAGGATCTGCAGAAGGGTTCTTATACAAAAATTGATGGGAATCAGGGACCTTGTAAAATCTATCCGGCTTAGAAGGAGCAGGCGGAAAGGAATCAGGATTCAGGTTAGCTTCAGAGAAAGCATCATCCACAATATCAAGAACAGGAGGAATAGCCAAAGGCCTGTGTTGAGGGAGAAGGAGAAACTCCCTAAGTCTCTTCTTAGTAGCAGAATAATCCTGACCTTCCCAATGAAAATGCTCTCTCATCTCATGCAAAGTCTCCCCAAAAGAAAAATCTTCAGGGGGAGAAGCAGAGGGAATAGAATCCTCTGCATCAGAATCCTCATAGGGAGGAAGAGAGTAATCCTGGTCAGAGGAAGAGACTGAAGACACAAAAGCCTGATCAGAGGAATCCAAAGGAATATCCTGCCTAGGCCTTTTTTCAGGAGGAGGGTGAGAGCCTCTAATCATAGTAAGCAAATCTTCAGCCATTCTTAATAATTGCTTCTGGGTCTTGGGAGCTGAATCCAAAGAAGCTTGAGAAGAAACCCTTGGCTTAACAGGGGTCTTTGACTTTGCCTTTGTCTTTGTAGTAATAGTGATATGAGAAGGCCTGAAATCCCCCTCAGAAGCCGGTACCTGCACAGCGGTTCTGGACCCATCTGAAGGAGCGACGTCCGAAGGTCCTGCAGCAGCTAAAGTACTAGGCATAGTTGGCTCCCCATGGGAGTCCGTGTCGGCCATCGGTTCCGAAGTGGCTGATGACAGGGGCTGCTAAAGCACCTCACTGACGACAGTCGAACCCGAAGCTGGCTCCGGCTGCAAAGTATCCTGTTTGGACCTCGGAGGCCTATCCTTGTCCTTGCGTTTCTTGTGAATTCCGGTTGTCGGTAAAGTATCCAACGACATCCTATAATTGAACCGTCTACCGAAATAATTCAAGGCCCAATCGTACCTACGCTTAATCGTGCCAGAATTAAACCTGGCACAAAACCGACAGCAAGAAACGTCGTGATCAGGGCCCAAGCAAGGAAGACAGTAAGATTGGAAATCTTTATGAGGTATTTGTTTTCCACACGATATACAATTATTAACTTTTTCTGACATCGGAGGAGCAAGAAAAAAGTTTCCCCAACGGGGTACTTAGCTTGAGAAGAGAAGACGACGACTTCGGACCGACGACAATCAAAGCACGTTGTCCGGAATCCGCCAAACAACAACTTGCGAGCTGCTTTCCACTGCACGGCAAGAAAGACTAGAGAAGATGGCGTCGGCTGTCAGCTTTATACTTCTACATTCTGACGTCAGGGTACTTGCTGGTACAGCCGACGCCAGACCCAGACTTTGGAATTCTGGCCGACCTCGGGCTGCCTGCCGGCAGGAGCACCCTACAGTTATGACTGCAACAGTGAAACACGAAGAATATCTGGTAGTGACTGGCTCCTAGCCGGAAGCGGAGAAACCTCCTGGATCATCTGTCCATAAGAATGTGGTAGTATGCATCCTTGAGGTCTATACAGCACATCCAGTCGTTCTCCCGCAGTAGGGGGAGAATGGACTGAAGAGTGACCATCTGGAATTTTTCTTTGGTTACCGACAGGTTCAGAAGGGAGAGGTCTAGGATTGGTCTGAAGTCCCCCGTCTTTTTTGGCACCAGAAAGAACCTGGAGTAAAACCCTAATCCGAGCTGGTCTGGGGGGACGGGCTGGATGGCTCCTTTTTCTAGCAGCTGCTGGATCTCTGCAGCTGCTGCCTCCCTCTGATCGGGTGGTACATCGGGGAGGCTTTTGGTTCTGGGGACATGATATATGGGAATTTGGCAACCTCTGGATATGATACGAAGCACCCAGCGATCTGATGTGATGGACTCCCAAGCTGCCAGGTGCTTCGAGAAACGTCCCCCGACTGCCTCCAGAGTGGAGAAGTCGGGTAACCCCTCAGGGTTGGTTGCATTGGTCGGTCAGAGAAAGGTTCCCTGGACCCAAACTTCTTCAGGCCCCCTCTGCCTCTAGGGCGGCGTCCTCATTGTCCTCCTCTGCCACGGGAGGACTGGTTGCCCAGAGCAGGCTGGGAATGTTGCAATTTCCGGAACCACATCTTCTTCTATCCCTTTTGGTTTTTGGAGAAGGACCTCTGGGGAGCAGAGAAGTGGACTCCGACGGCAGACAACATCTTCCCGTCCTTTTCGCTCTGGACTAAAGTGTCGCGAACAGTCTTGCCAAATAAGGCAGAACCATCAAAAGGGGCATTTTCAAATGACGCCTTAAAGGGTTCAGCGAAGTCACAATGTCGGAGCCAGGCCTGGCGCCTCATGACTAGGCCTGCTCCGCTGGCTCTAGCCGCTCCCTCTGTAGCATGGGACAACAACCGCATAGAGGTATTAGCCTCACACAGACCAGGCCCCAACACACAACAGCCCACACACACACTACGCACCAGCGAAGGAGGGGGAGGAATTACACTAAAAAAAAATTAAGGTATACTGACAAAAAGGGAACCTAACCACACGCAGACACTTAACTATAAATAAAATGTGAAAAATATAGAGTTTTGCAACAAAAAGGTAATCACTTATCTACCACACGCCAGGAGCTCAGGAATCTAGAAGCATAGTCAAGAGCGGCAAACTAGATCTGGGGTCAGTCAGGGTTGGCAGGGGATTATGGGTAAGGGGAGGAGCTAGGAGCTCGGATCTCTAAGCTATGAAATAAGTTGCTGGCTCGGATCCGAGTTCGGATCCAAGACCCAAAGGTTGCTGACAAATGAAGTACCTACTTCAGATGAATGGTTTTGTTAAGAGCCACACTGGATACCACCTTGGGCATAAATGTTGGGTTTGTCCTTAGAGAAACCCTGTCTGGATGGAAGATAATAAAAGGTTCCACAGCCATTAATGCCTGTAACTGAGACTCTTCTTTCTGAAGTTATTGCTAGGAGCAGAGCTGTTTTCCATGATATGAATTTTATCTCAGCTGTATTGGCTGGCTCGAAAGGAGGCTGTGTGAATTTTTCCAAGACAAAATTGAGGTCCCATGCAGGTATTGGTGCTCTCCTTGGACGTCTTCTATTTTTGCCCCCCCCCCCCCTGAGGAACTGCCTAAGCAATGGATATGAAAAAATAGGTGGGCCTGCATTGTAATGAGCTGAAATGGCAGAGGCATGGATCTTAATTGATGAGAAGGATAGGCCTTTGTCCAGCATCTCAGTTAGATATTGTAAAATCTGAGGTATATTTGGGACAAGCGTGTCAATTCCTTGTGCCTGGTTCCAAGCACAGAATCTCTTCCATTTTTCTGCATATGATTTTCTTGTGCTGGGCATCCTGGCATCCAAAATAACATCCATAACCGCTTTAGAGAGAGGTGTATTCTGAATGGTTCCACTATCCGCCAAGCAGCTAGATTTAGGGTTCTGAGTTGGCTGTGCAGGATCTGATTGTTTTGTTGGGTCAGTAAATGAGGAATTTGAGGCAATGTCCGGGCTGAGCCTTGGGACAAGCCCCTTAGGACTGGGTACCAGTGTTGGCGTGGCCAATCTGGGGCAATTAGTATAATTTGTGGCTTCTCTTGTCTGACCTTTAGGAGTACCTTGGGGAGGAGAGGCAGTGGAGGAAAGGCATATACTGTAAGGTTGTTCCAGCTGAATGACACGGCATCCACTTTCCATGGTTGTTTGTGATAAGTCCTTGTGCAGAATCTCTGAAGTTGGCAGTTGTGAGGGGAGGCAAAAAGATCTATGTCGGGTCATCCCCATTTCCTCGTTATAATGCTGAAGATTTGTGGATCTAGTTTCCACTCCTGAGGATCTATGAGGTTTCTGCTTAGTCCGTCTGCCAGAGCAGGTAGTTATGTACTCACCATAACGATCGATGTATGTGGTCCATCTCGCCTCACATTCTTTACTCACGGGTTCGGAGCACGAAGTCTCTAATTGGCTGGGCTAACCCGGTATCCCAAGATGCACCTCACCCTAGCCCCAGATCTAGTTTGCAGCCATCCTAATCACACCCCACGCACACAAATGCTACTGGAGTGAGCTCCAGCCTGAAAGGAAAGAAAAAACAACTGACATTGAAGGGTTCTCAGAACCAATTTTTCCTCCAAATCCTATAGGAAGGGGGCAGGTGGGAGGGTACGTAAGAATGTGAGGCGAGATGGACCACATACATTGATCGTTATGGTGAGTACATAACTACCTGATGTTATGTGGTCCTATCTCGCCTACATTCTTTACTCACGGGACAGCGTCCCCAGCACCTCTATCCTGGGCAGCTCATAGGAAAATACTCCTGAGAACCGTGGAACCAAAGGAAGCCCGGCCCCTAGAAGCCACGTCCAACTTGTAATGAGCAATAAAGGTGTGCGGAGAAGCCCAAGTGGCCGCAGCACAAATATCATCCAATGAAAGCCTAGCATGGTATGCTATTGATGTAGACACTGCCCTGGTAGAATGAGCTTTAACGGGAAAAGGTAAATTTCTGCCTGCTGACGAATAGATAAAGGAAATACAATCTTTGATCCATTTAGAAATTGTGCCCTTGGAAATAGGACAACCTGTTCTGTTTTCTGAGAAGGACACAAACAGTTGATCAGACCTCCTAATATGTTTAGTCCTGTGTAAGTAGAATCTTAGTTGTCTGTGCACATCCAACTGGTGAAACCTAAACTCTGCTTTATTGGAAAAGTTCGGAAAGAACACTGGTAACTCGACAGACTGATGCAGATTAACGGTGGATGACACCTTCGGAAGGAAGGACGGGTTAAGTCTCGGGGAAACTCTGTCCTTATGGAAGGTCAAATACAGAGGCTTAACGGACAAGGCTTGAATCTCAGATACTCTTCTGGCTGATGTAATGGCTATCAGGAAAGCCGTCTTCCAAGATAGAAATTTTAATTCACAGGTGGCAGCTGGTTCAAAGGGCGGTGAAGTGATGGCTTGTAACACAAGGTTTATATCCCATGGCATGACAGGTTCTGAAACCGGAGGGCGAAGTAACCAGGTGCCTTTCAAGAAGGCCTTACAAAGTTTATGGCCCATAAGAGAAGGCTCGTAAGATGTATGAAAGTTGGAAATTGCAGCCAGCTGCACCTTAATGGTAGCAGGCACGGAGCCCTGTCGGAAAAGCATGGCTAAAAAGTCTAAGACCGACGGAATTGGGGCTGTGAAGGGGTCCAAACTTTGGGCCTGAGCCCAAATGGAGAACCTCTTCCACTTGCTAGAATAAATCCTTCTGGTGGAAGACTTATGAGATGAAGACAAGATGTGTACCACCTCAGGTGAAAATGAAAAAGCATGTAGTCTAACTAGTGATGGAAGTGGAGCAGCCAGGCTGTCAACCTGAGGGTTCGCAGGGAGGGGTGGAGCTGTCCTGACATATGAATCAGTAGGTCTGGCACTGGGTCCAGAGTCCAAGGGCTGTCCACTGCATACTGCTGAAGAAAGGGGAACCATACTTGTCGAGGCCAGTGTGGAGCAATTAGAATTATCCTGCTTCCCAAGGATATGGCTTTCTGAATCACTCTTGGTAACAGAGGAAACGGAGGGAAAGCATAGATCAGACCGGGGGGCCAATCGTGGACATGAGCGTCCCTGGGTGACTCCCCCTGTGGGGGGGATCAGTGTGAAGTACTCCTGCATTTGGCATTGAGGGGGCTGGCAAAGAGATCGCAGCAAGGCTGACCCCACCTGTTGAAAATTTGAACCGCCACTCGGTCATTCAGGGACCACTCGTAAGGCATCAGAATAGCTCTGCTCAGCCTGTCCGCTATCACGTTGGTCTTTCCCGGAATGTGCGTTGCCACTAAAAACCATTGGGAAGACACTGCCCAATGCCACACTCGCATGGCCTCTCTGCAGAGGGGATAAGACTCGGTTCCCCCCTGCTTGTTCAGGTACCACACCACGGACATGTTGTCCGAGTGAATCGCAATCGTTCCCTAAGGAAGAGAGCTTTGGAGTGCCCGCAACGCTAGTAACACCGATCTCATCTCTAGAACATTGATGTGCAGGTGTACCTTGTGATCTTGCCACGTGCCTTGGACCGTCCTGCCAAGATAATGCCCCCTCCACCCCATCTGGGAGGCGTCTGTGGTCACTGTGGCCACTGGAGACGTAGGAATCAAGCTCCTCCCTTTGTCCAGATTGGTGGAGCATAGCCACCAGCGGAGGTCCTATTTGCATTGTTCCGTGAGAAGTATCAAGTGGGAAAGAGGAAGTTTCTGAAAGGACCATTGGGCCGAAAGGAGCCACTGTAGGATCCGCATGTGTAACCTGGCTAGAGGCACCAGCATGATGTTGGCAGCCATGGATTCCAGGAGCTGGAGAACTAACCTGGCCTGAACTCTCTTGAGGGGCAACAATGCTTGAATCTGAGACTGCAGCACTCTTATTCTCTCTTGTGGCTGAAAGGCCCGCATTTGAATACAGTCTAGCTCGGCGCCTATAAAAACAACACGCTGTGAGGGCAGCAACGCAGACTTTTCCCAGTTCAAGGTAATTCCTAGTTGGTGACAAACTGTAATGGTAGCCTCCCTGGCTTGAATAAGGAGATGCCTGGTGGGGGCAGTGAGAAGCCAGTCGTCCAGATATGGAAACACCTGGAATCCCCGACATCTCAGGTGAGCCGTCACCACTGCCAAACACTTGGTAAACACCCTGGGGGCTGTGGTGAGACCAAAGGGCAGGGCACGAAACTGGAAGTGACTGGCTCCCAGCCGGAAGCGTAAACGAGTCCTGGATGCCTTGTCCATCTTGATGTGGTAGTAGGCATCCTTGAGATCGATGGAGCACATCCATACTCCTTTTTACAGCAAGGGAAAAATGGACTGAAGAGTGACCATTCGGAACTTGGACTTTAGAACGTAGTGATTCAATCGGCTGAGATCCAGAATGGGCCTCAGGTCCCCTGTTCTTTTCGGCACCAAAGAGAGTCTTGAGTAAGTTCCTGATCCGATATGGTCTGAGGGGACTGGTTGGATGACTCCTTTTTCTAGCAGCTTTGAAACTTCTAGTGCTGCTTGATCCCATTGACTGGGTGGAACGTCTGGGATTCTTTTGACTGGCGGGGGTGTTGATAAAAAGGGGATGGTGTAACCTCCGGTAACTATTCGAAGCACCCAATGATCCTGGGTGATGCTTTCCGAGGCTTCCGGATGCAACGAAATTCAGCCCCCGGCTGGCTCCGGAACAGCACAGTTGGGCAACACCTCAGGAACGCTGAAAGGAATTATGGTCTCCCAAGTTGCGGGGGCCTCCTCTGCCTCTAGGACGGCATCTTCCAGAATAATTTCCCCCTCCTCTGCCTCTGGAGGGGGACTCACCTTGAGCGGCAGGGAAAGACCTCTGTGACTTCTTGAACCACATTTTCCTTCCTCTCAGAGACTTGGGGTAGGGCCTAGAAGGAAGAGAAACGGGCCCCTACGGCAGATAGGGTCTTCCCCTCCTGTACACATCTGGTGAGGGTGTCTTTCACTTTGGTCCCGAAGAGTGAGGACCCATCAAAGGGGGTGTCAGTGAAGGAAGACTTAAAGGCCTCCACGAAATGACACGGGCGCATCCAGGTTTGCCTTCTGAGAGCTACACCTGAGCTAGCTGCCCTACTCGCCCCTTCGGCTGCATAGGATATGAGCCTCATGGACGAGTTGACATGGAACCAAGGGTAGACAACTAGGCATTAACAGTCTGTGCTACCGCCTCAGGCATGTTACCCATCACAGTGTCTCCTAGCTCCTTACGATCATCTCTCTGGAGCCGAGTAAAATGACAAAGATAATTCACTGACCGCAATGTAAAGGTCGGTGAAGACAGGTTACGCTTCCCATACCGGTCCATACTCTTGGACTCCTTGTTAGGAGGATGGATGGAAGAAGAAGCCTCTGCAACTTCCTGCTGAGTGGCTGCCACCACCACCAAGGCATCTACGGAAACCCCTTTGGTCAGGAACTCTTTCCCCGGGGGAGCAGAAAGAAACTTATTTGGACATCTGGGCACCGGTTCCATGGAATCAGGGGTCTCCCACACCCTTTGACAAATCAAATCCAGGAGTTCATCGAATGGAGACACCCAGGAGGCGGAGGGTTGAGCTCCGAAGGCCTTGAGGAATACCGACTCCTCCTCAGAGGGGGTCTTGGAAGGCCGGTCACCTCTCTGCCTCAAAATCTCCAGGATGTCGGAGAAAGAGACATCGGAGGATGACTTAGGGGTCCCCTCAGACTCCTCGAGGTCGGTATCGGAAGTGAGGGACTCATCCTGGGAGTCTTTGTGCTTCCTCTTGCACAACTTCTTTCTAGGGGGCTCCTCAGGCACCGACCCTGAGGGGCCCTCAGAAAGTTGGGGACCGCTCATGGGGATATCCTCAGACCTTCGGGCTCCGCCATCCACAGACAGGGGTGAGTCAGAGGCTGTAGCTGGGGTGTAGGGGGAAGGAGTGACCGATCCGGGTGATGTAACTGACGATCTGGCCAGTGCGCTCCTCATGGCCTCAAAGGCAGGTCCCGCCGAATCTGAGGCCGACCCGTCTCAGAGACCACAACCGGAGTCGGGGTTCCCTGAGCCGAAGCACCG
The DNA here is from genome assembly GCF_019279795.1 of Protopterus annectens. Lineage (NCBI taxonomy): Eukaryota > Metazoa > Chordata > Ceratodontiformes > Protopteridae > Protopterus > Protopterus annectens. The sequence continues at coordinate 478,667,681 of NC_056737.1, read as the reverse complement.
AGAGGGAGACATGGAACAGACAAGAGTCCTGAGGTATCCCCCCTCGGGTCTGACTGAGGAAACCAGAGTACCGAAACCAGAGGATGGAACCGACATGGTTGGAGCCGACGTTGGCTCCGATAAACTCGCAAGGGGTATCGGAGCCGACACGAGAACATCACTCGGCGAGGAGCACTCTGGCTGAGATGACACAGGGGTGCTCGGAGGAGGAGTCATCGGTACAAGAATAGGGACTGGCGCCGGAGCAGAGAACAATTTTGCTAACACCGGCGACTGCAGGAGCCTCTGGACCACCATATCCACATCCAAATCAGACAGCCTACAGGATTTGGAGGAAATAGAGGGAGATCGGGATCTCCCACCCGAAGACTCAGGCCTAACACTGGGTGACCGGCTCCGAATAGGTTCCAATAATATCGGGGCCGAGGTCGACTCCAGTACAACGGATACCTCCTGCGGCCCTGAGGACAATGGAGCCCAGGAGGCAGTATCCACTTTCAAAACTTTCTCCAGCGGCTCCGAAGAGACAGATGGAGCCGGAGATCTTTTCTTGGCCTTGGAGGTCTTAGACTTAGTACTAGAAGAAGAGTTTAAGGACTCCTCAAAAGAAGGTTTAACCAGGCCCTTCAAAATCAACTTATTTTTTCTTTCCTGCAGTACACTTGGGCTAAAAGCGTGGCAAAAACTGCAGGACTCTTGCAGGTGAATAGCACCAAGACAATAAACACAGATATAGTGCCCATCTGTGATGGACATCTTGTAGCCACATTTAGAGCATTTCTTAAACCCAGAGGGTTTATGCTCTTTCTGCTCTTTAGACATAATAGTACACAGCACCTACTCAACCGACAACTACAGACATGAGAGGAAAGCGGGAATACCAAACCAAAGAAACTCTAATTTAAACGTTTCTTTGGTGCAGCAAGGAATCTAACTACCGACCAACAAAAACAATTTTACACAAAAAAAAAAAAAAACACACCAGAGAGGACTAGGTCCTCTAATTTAAATGGGCCTAGCCCGCCAAAAGAGGAATACCACAAAAAAAACCACAACTCGCTCTCACACAGTACACTCACAAAGAAAATTAGCTATTAAAATAGCTTTTTACTAGAAACAGACTGCTAAATACTTATGAAAAGTATAGAAAGGGTACTTAGCCACAGCCAAGCGAGACCACGTCCTAACTCTACGAGCGGCAAACGAGATCTGGGGCTAGGGCGATGTGCATCTTGGGATACCGGGTTAGCCCAGCCAATTAGAGACTTCGTGCTAGATGAGTTGGCCGAGTCGGAGCCGATTCTCGGCTCCGAACCCGTGTGTAAAGAATGTAGGATAGGACCACATAACATCATTTGTTTTTCCTGGCAGGAATTGTGCTTGCAGGTGTACTTGGTAGGTCAATGCTGTGTTCCACAAAATCATGGCTTGTCTGCAGAGTGGGTAGGAATGTGTGCCCCCCTGCTTATGTACCACATAACTGTGGTGTTGTCCGTCTTTTATCAGCAGCTGTCCCGGATGAAGCAGGTCCTTGAAGGCTGTCAGGGCATTTTGCACAGCTAGCATCACTTTTTGAATGATGTGAAGCTGCCTTTGGCTTGGGGGCCATGTGCCCTGAATACAATTTCCTGTCATGTGGGCCCCCCAGGCATAATCTGATGCATCTGTTGATAGTGTTTGCCTGGCTGTGGGTAAGGTGAATGGCTGTCCCTTGTTGTGGTGACAGGCCTGTGCCCACCATCGAAACTCCTGTTGCAGGCAGGGAATGAGTGAAATTAATGATTCCAGGCTGTAGCAATGTTGAGTCCAAACACTTTTTAGATACCATTGTAGTTTCCTCATATGCAGTCTTGCATATGGAATTAGCAGAATGGAGGAGGGCCATGTAGCCCAGAGCTTGCAGAATTTTTCTTGCAGATAACTGGGTCTTTGTTGCCATGCTTTTGAAGTAAGAAGTCAGTTGCCTTTGTTTGTCTGGCGTGAGATAAGCCATCTGGGCAGTTGTATTTAAGCTTGCACCCAGGAATATTATCTCTTGAGAGGGTACTAGTTTTGATTTTTTTTCGTTTACTGTGTACCCTAGGCAAATTAGTAATCTTTTTACAAACGCCAGATGCTTTAGTAGAATGTCTTTGGTCTCTGCTTGAATAAGGCAGTCGTCCAAGTAGGGATATATTTGAATTCCTCTGTCTGCAAAATGCAAATACTGGTGCCAGGCATTTTGTGAAGATCCTGGACACAGTAGATAAGCCAAAGGGCAGTGCAGAGAATTGGTAGTGCATTGAGCCAGCTATGAATCGGAGGTATCTTCTGCAAGGCTGTCTGATTGGGACATGCAGGTATGCCTCTTTGAGGTCCAAAGTTACAAGCCAAGCCTTCTTGCCCAGCATGGGCAGAAGTTGTTGTAGAGTCAACATTTTGAATTTTGGAACGTCCAGAAAAGTATTTAGAATAGACAGGTCCAGAATTGGTCTCCATGCTTTGTCCTTTCTTGGTACTAAGAAAAGTCTCGAGTAAAATCCTTGTCCCTGCTCTTGTTGTGGCACTGGCTGAATGGCCCTCATCTCCATGAGAGATGAAACTTGTTTTTGTGCCTCTGCCCATTGATTGTGTGGCAGGTCTGGCATACCTTTTGCCTTTGGAAGGGTGTGAAAGTGAAACCTGTAGCCCTGAGAGACTATATTTAAGACCCATTTGTCCTGGGTGATCGTGTGCCAATTTTGTGAAAAAAGTGCTACCTTTCCCCCTAAGGGTGCTGCCAAAAGATAAGTGCTTGGCATTGGCAAATTGGGACTGTTTCCTATATGGCTGTGATTTGTCTTCTCCGCTTTTGGAGGTAAAAGCACCCCATTGTTTGGGCCTGTATGAGCCCTGGGGCTGTTGTCTGCCTCTAGGGAGTTTATATCTGCCTCTTTGTGGCCTGTCTGATACGGGAAAGGACCAATTCTTTGAAGGCCAGCTCCTGCTAAATCTGGGTGGCTGTACCTGTAAGAAATCCTTCACTGTCTGCATAGATTTAGCTTTATCCTCCATTTTCTTCAACACCTCTTCTGCCTTAACACCAAAGAAAGTATCATGCTGTAATGGAGCATCCAATAATTTTGCTTTAACATGATCAGGCAGAGTCTGTTCCTTTAACCAAGCATGCCTTCTAATAACAGAACCTGTTACAGCGGCCCTGCAAGAGGCCTCCAGCGAATCATAACCACATTGCAAAGTATGTTTTCCCACTTGTTCAGCTGCATGCAATAAATCCTGCAATTCCTTGTTCTCAGAACATTCAGAATTTGTCAACATTTTCTGTTTTAACAGAGACATTAAGTATTGTTGATATTTACGCATATGAAACCGACAATTTAAAGCCCTTACAGCCAAGGTAGCAGAACTGTAAACTTTTTTCCCCCATATGTCCAGTGCCCTAGAATCTGTATCGGAGGGGACAGGGTTTTTTGCAGTAGCAGCCTTGACCCTTTAGGGACCCTGGGAAATAGTTTCTGGGTCAGCAGCAGGGTTTTTATATAGAAATGTATGAGAATCTGGAACCCTGTAGTATATCTCTGTCTGGCTTAACAGGTGCAGGAGGTAAAGAGTTGGGAGACAGGCCGGACTCTGAAAATACATCATCTACAATGTCTAGAACAGGTGGAATAGCAAGAGGTCTATGCTGAGGCAGTAAAAGAAAGTCTGAGACATTTCTTAGAATCTGAATAATCTTGGCTTTCCCAGTGGAAATGCTCCCTCATGGTATGCAGGGTTTTCCCAAACGAGTAATCCTCAGGAGGAGAAGCTGAAGGAATAGATTCTTCAGCATCAAAATCCTCATAGGGAGGAATAGAGTATTCTTGTTCTGAAGAGGAGTCAGAGGAAATGGAAACCTGATCAGAGGAATCATGTTCAGTATCTTGCCTAGGCCTCTTATCAGGAGGGGGATGGGAACCCCTGATTAAAGTAATTAGGTCTTTGGCCATTTTGAGCATCTGTTTCTTAGGCATGGAATCTGTCCAGGAGAATGCTGTACTTGTTTCCTTGTCTTTAAAACTGTTTTAGTCTTTGTCTTGGATGCTGAAGTTGGCTTGATATAAAGGTGTGTAGGTCTGAAAACACCCTCAGAAGCCAATGCCTGCTCAGTGGCTCCGGACCCATCTGAGGGACTAGTTTCTGAAGGCCCAATACCTTGAGTATCCAGAGGCCTAGCTATCTCCACGTAGGAGTCGGAGGCGGCCTATGTCTCTGAGGTAGCGGGTGTCAGGGGCTGCAAAAGTGCCTCACTGAGAATGGCCTAGAAGAGGCTTCGTCGGTTTTGGACCTCGGATGCCTGTCCTTTTCTTTTTCCTTGCGATCTTTATGAATTCCAGTCATCAGTTGCTCTGACGGCATTACATAGTTAAACCTTCGGCCAAAGTAATGAAAAGCAAAATTGTACCGATGCTTAATAGTGCGTTGGTTAAATCTAGCACAAAACCGACAACTAGCTATGTCATGGTCAGGGCCTAGGCAAGGAATACAGTAAGAATGAAAATCCTTATCAGGTATTTGCTTCCCACAAGAAATACAATTGTTAACTTTTTCTGACATCGGTCTGGAGCAAGAAAAAAGTTTCCCCAACGGGGTACTTAGCTTTAAAGAAGACTTCGGATCTGAAATTCAATTTCGAAAATCTCAGGAGTCGGCCGACCGGCACTTGCGAAATGCTTTTGCTTCGGGCACCACGGGGCAAGAAATACTGAAGAAAATGGCATCGGCTGCATCTTTTATACCCCTGGCGCACTGACGTCAGGGAAGAGGCGACAGCAACCGACGCCGGACCAGGACTTTGGAATTCAGGCCAACTGCGGGTAGCCTGCCAGCAGGATAACCCAAGTGTAATGACTGCAACAGTGAAACACGATGAACATCTGAACAAAGGTTGACAAATTTGTTAATTATATTAACAGTACACATTTTTGCAATTTACAATGGGGGCATCTATGGACATACTGTTATCCTGATGCTGAAATAATAATAAAAAAAGAATATAGTTTACATTTTTATTCAAATATATATATATATATATATATATATATATATATATATATATATACACACAGAAAACAGACATTCTATTGCACTACTGTGTTGATAGTTTCCAGCTTAGGTATAAGAAGAAAGGCTTGGTGAAAGGACATTTGATCATCTTGGCCAGAATGGTCTTGGAACCAGACATGTTTAGTTAAAAGTAAAAAAAAACTAAAACAAGTTAGGGATGAGAGGTTATCCAGAGGAATTTATGGAAGGAATACCTCAAGAAGTGACAACAAGGGGGCGTGGCCAAGGATGAACACAGGATAGCAGCAGATTTCTTCAGCTCCACCAACATAACTACACTGACAGGAAATAATTACTTTAAAATTCAACTAATGTAATAATGTTCTTTCTAAAAATGTTTGGAATACCAGTATCTTGAATAATATCTAAAAAAGAAAGAAAATTTAAATAATTTTCCTGTCAGAAATCTTCTTGGAAATTTCTCTTTCATCACCTCTGTTCAGAATGAGTTCCAGTAAGGCTAACAGTCAGGATTCCAGCATCAAGAAAGAGCTTCAGTCTTTACTATCAACTATTCAGCAACTAACAACTAAAATGGACAGACTGGATGTTAAAATTGATAACTTTATAGAAAAAAAAACACAAAACAAATGGATTTGTTACATCAAGACTTACATCATCAGAAAGCCCAGATTACAGGTATAGAAGAGACTCTTAATGATATGGACAACAGAATTCAGGAAGAAGAAATTAACATTGAATTTTTATTGAAACAGAACACACACCTTCAATCCAAACTAGATGACCTTGAAAACAGATCCAGACGCAATAATAAGGATTTTTAGACTGCCAAAAAATATAGAAGGTAACAACATTACTTCCTTTTTAAATACTTGGCTTCCCAAAACTTTAGATCTGTCAGAAGCATTTTCTCTTGGTATTGAAAGAGCCTATAGGTTTTTATCTAATTCTAATACAAATAAAAAGTATCCTACATCAGTTATTGTAAGATTTTTATCATCTTATGACAAGGAGATGGTATTAAAGGCTGCATGGGCTAAAGCTCCTATAAAAATTAATGAGGCAACTGTGCGTTTTGACAATGACTATTCTTCCTTGGTAATAACAAAAAGAAAAGTTTTTTTTGCCATTAATGAGAGCTTAAGAAAGCACAGTTCAAAACTCATCTTTTATTTCCTTCCAAACTAAAAATCTTTTTACCAGATGGCCCTAGAATTTTTGAAGACTTAGACTCTGCTTTGCTGTATATTAAAAAAAATAAAATATTAGATAAAATAGAAGATATGGAATGGGCAAGCCCTTCGCTAAAGAGGATGGCAACAGGAACTTCCTGGAAGACTTCAGAGAAGCAAAAAAGACTAAAAAACAAATGACATGTTCTATATTTCTTTGAACTCTTTAATTACAGTTACTACATTTTCAAGAAAGCCACAAATATCTTAAGGATTTATTCAAAGTTACTTTTTTGTGTGCAAAAAACTGATTTTGTTTTATAAATAATCAAACTTTGAGGAACAAATAACCTGCTATGAATCAACTTGTTTCTCTTTGTGATAGAGAGACCTAAGGTTAGTAATTTGATACATTTCCTTTCTCTTCATGTTTTAAATAATGGCATTCTCTTTAAACTATACATTTAGTGAGGGGTGGGGGAGGGCAGGGAGAGAGGTTTGATGGAAAATATGAAATAAGGGGAAAAATAATTTATTAGTTCTTTAAAATTATTTATGCTGTTTAAATACTGTTGCTAAATATTATACCATGACTTAATTACTTAATACATGATTTCAAATAATATGTCATGATATAATTGCAGTTAACTAGAACTAAAGTAGTTGAAAGTAATATGTCTCATGTTCTACTTTATTAAAACAAACAGCAAGTAATATATCTTTGTAGATACTCTTTGTAGGTCCCTTTATTTTTTTATTTATTTTTTTTTTCTCTCTCTCTCTTATCTAGTAAATTATATGCTTCTGATAATACTGATATGTGTATGTAATAAGATCTGTATGAGAAAATGAAATGGGGCATATAAAAATAAGTTGTGTTTATGTTAAACAACTGTAGGCTTGGTTTCACTGTCATAGAGACTGTAATGACTTGTAAAATGCTTCGAGAAGGTTTTGCACTGTTTAGATTCATTTGCATTACAAAATGAATGTCAGTCACTTGCTTTTACTAAAATTCCCGCCAGAATGTTATGGGAGACAAATCTGGGATGTGGGTTTCCTCGTGAATAGTGTCCTCGAGTCGTTTTAAAAGCTTCAACACTCAGAATACACGCAGAGAAGCTGAAAGCAGCCATTTTGAACTTTGACCCCTGATTTCACACTGATACATCGCAGATTCAATAAGTAAACTGTCTCGAAGTAGAACTGCTGTAAATGCGACTGTGATAAAAAACGAACTTTATGACACCTAAATGTGAGTTTTTCTTTATAACTTACTTAAGATGTAATTTATAAATTATAAAAGTTAAAATGATTTTAAATGACTTAATATGCCATAGTAAACTAATGAGATATTTTAGAAGGCATAGAAGGTAAAACACATGTACACTTGTTTTTGAAAGCTTATATGACTGCAGCACTTTAATGTATATAAATGATTATGATTTAAACATATGTAATGTTATAAATCATTTGCCTTGACTAACAGACAAGTACATGTATCATTATGATTATATTTCAGAAGAAATGGTCATGTGACATTTTAAAGCTGCAGTTCAGATATATAAAATAGAGATGGCTTTCACCACAATGATTTATGTATAACTAGGAATCAACATTGCTGTGCAGTATGTTCTTTTAACTTATGCATGAGAATAAATATTTTATTTAATTGGCAATAATAAATATGAGAAGGAAGCTTTTGGTGCAAGTAATTTAAAGTTTTAAGAGCTTTTAACTGTATTACTATGGCAGAAAGTGGGAATACCCGAATATAAGTAATGTCTGAACCATAATAGCCTAAGATAATATATGTTATTGAATTCAAATGAACATAAACATATAAGAACTTATTCTTACAAACTTTTATTAAATTACCATATGGATATTCCCTTTTTTTTCTCTCTCTCTTCTTTGCTCCCATTATCAAGATTGTTAGAATGCTATTTTGATTATGAGTGTATTATACAGAATAGATGTACATAGCAATATTAGTTGTTTCTAAATGTTTTATATGTTTATATGAAGCTGTTATAAAAATTGTTTAGCTTTGTTATAATAGATAATCAAGTTAAATGAGGTTAACTTTAGTTAATAATAGTTAGTATTGAATTAATTTGGTGGCAGCTGAAGTACTGCTGCTTAGGATAGGGGGATAACTGGAGTGGTATTTGCTACTCGAAGTTGGAGTTTTCAACTCCAGGCTGGGTGCAATGTTTAATCCAAACATTATTTTCACCTGATTATTGTTGTATATATATTTTTTTGACATCCACATCACATTTTATAAAGTCATTGTCACTACAAATAAAAGTGAAACTTACACAAAATTCCATAAGATTTTCATTAAATACAGCTATAATTAATGGAACACCTAAAGGAGGAGACATAATGATACTTATTTTGCTAATTGTTATTCTGATTATATGCTTTATATGTTTATAGAAGTTAAATGGTATCTCTAAAAGGAATTTCTTTAAACATTAATGGATTGAATAACCCATGTAAAAGGGCAAGTTTAATGAGATATATTAATTTGCATAGAGCCAACTTAATATTCCTTCAAGAAACACATCTCCTGAAAAAGGATATAGATAAATTAGCCACTAATAAATATACAGTCTTGGTTAGCTCAGAACACACACAGAAAAAAAGAGGAGTGGCTATCTTATGGAACAAAAATATGCCCATACCTAAAACTATTAAGTCTTATAAAGATGATAAAGGAATGTTTTGTATGGTTACAATACAGATTAATGGGAAAGTATATACATTAATCAATGTATATTGGATACCAGGAATTAGCATTAATACAGTGAAACACCATCTCAATAAGATTATATCATTTTCTATAGGAGATATTATTTTAGCAGGTGACTTTAATTGTATCCTACATGAAAAAGATACTACTACTACAGGAAAAAGGAAAATTACATCTAATGCAAAACATTTAAAGGATTTTATTAATTTATATCATTTGAATGATATTAATAATCAGATAGATTCTAAATCATTACCATACACTTTTTTTCTAACAGATATAAAACTTATTCAAGAATAGGTAGAGTCTTTATTTCTAACCAAATGGTAACAGACTTAATTCCAAAATCATTTCATGTCCTATATCAGATCATAATTCAATTGTCTTTGAATTCATGGTAAAGAGTACTTATAATGTCCAGATCAAAAGAATACCAGCATACTTAACTCAACTAAAGGACTATAAAGATTATATACTTACAGAGGTGCAACATTTCTTAGACTTAAACACTACACCTGATGTCTCCATTGTTTACATTTGGGATGCTTTAAAATCATATTTATATGGACAAAGTATCAGATGGTATAATAATAAAAGGAAATCTTGGGACAAAATTACTAGATATTCAAAGCAAATTAGACTCATATAAACATAATAATAAAGAAAATATTATGGACAAAAAAGTCATTGAGGAAATAAATAAATTAAATGAGAAATACAAAGAAATTTTAACTCAAAGTCAAAATAACATTAGAGAAATATAAGTTTTTGTCTTACTCAATAAGTCCCAAATACTTATAGACTTAAAAATAAAATAAAAAGGCTGAATAAACAAAATCATATCAAAGAAATTTTCTCTCCAAGGAAAAAGAAGAATGTTTCTAGTTTACCAGAAATATTAGATGAATTTAGAAATCACTTTCATAAAATTAATCACAATAACATTAACATGGATTCTAAAGATAAAATAAAAAAAATTATAACTACAAACATGAACAAAAAACTTAACAACAGACTAAATTAATAGATAAAGATATTTCATATACAGAGGTTATTACACAAATAAACAAACTTAAATCAAACAAAGCACCAGGTAATGATGGTATTATACCAGAGATTTATAAAATTCTTCCTAAAAGTACTTACTCATTAATACATAGGGTTTTCATTTCAGCTCAAAATGAGTTAACAACTCCCCCATCCTGGCAATACACATTTATTTCACCAATTTTAAAACCCAATAAAGACCCAACCAGATGCACTTCATATAGACCTACTTCATTACTTAATGTTGACTATAAAATGTTTATGAGTATTTTTGCTGACAGATTAAAGACAATCATTCCAGGTATAATAGATATAGATCAGACAGGCTTTATTATAAATATAAATACTTTTGATAATATAAGGAGAACTTTAACGTTAATCGATTATGCAAACAGGAAAAAGAAAGACTTAACACTTATTAGTCTTGATATAAGTTCAGCATTTGACTCAGTAAGTTGGGACTACTTGTTTATCTTATTGAAGTGTACAAATTTCTCTGATGCATTTGTGAATCTAATTGAACATCTATATAAAGGAGCATTGGCTTACATTAAGATAGGAACATATGTCTCACAAAAAATACCCATATTAAAAGGTACAAAACAAGGGTGTCCACTCTCCACTATTATTTACTTTAATAATGGAGCCTTGGGCTAATTTGATTAGAAACAGCACTGATATAGAAGGATTTGATATAGATGAAAATACAATATCTAAAATTCAACTTTTTGCAGATGATGTTCTAATTACGTCAGCAGGAACTAACTCTTCTATGCAGTCATTATTTGATAAAATGACAGATTTTAAGAATTTCTCTGGTTTGATATTTAATGAAGAAAAAACTAAAATATTACCTATATACACACGAAAAAATGTCCTCACTAATGATTTTCACAAATATATACCCAACTTAGGTCAGATAACTTACTTAGGTATAATATTAACTAAAGATATTAAATCTACTATACAAAATAATTATAGTAACTGTCTTCATAATATACAAAATCTTTTCAATAGCTGGAACAATATGTTTTTTACCATGGAAGAGAGACTCACAATTATTAAAATGATAATATTCCCTAAGATATTATACTTAATACAATCAATAATACTCCCACCTACAAAAATAATTATTAAGAAATTGAATTCACTAATGTTAAATTTCTTATGGGCACCTAATAGACCTAGGATTGCATTAAAGAAACATACTAATAGCTGGTCTCAAGGGGGCATTTCATTTCCAGACTTTAATTTATATACTATCTCTTCTATTATAAAAGTTATTACTTTGTTAATAGATCAGTCATATGTTGCAAAATGGAAAGATTATTGGGAACTAATTAGCATTCACTTCATGAAAATCTCTTTAATACATAAAAATACTATTGTAAATAACCCTGTGTTATGGTTATTAAGAGAATTTTGTACTTCATCTATTACACCAAAATATATACCTAGTTACCCATTAAATATTATTATTAGATATCGTAATTTTATATTTATGCATCCTAAGTATAAGGAATGGAATTTTATCCTATTCCCTATAATGTATACACAAGGTATTCTTTTATCAACCACCTCTGAAAGAATTCTTTTAGTCACAGAGAATGATTTAAAGTATTGGTATCAGTTGCTGTCTGACAACAAAGTAAAAAATTTAGACTTCTTAAAGCAAGAATTTGATTTGAGAGAAACATGTTGGTTAGAAATTCAGACTTTTAGACAACATCTTATTAATAAACTTGATTTAATGCCTTTAACAGTTAAAGAATCTGTCCCAATTCTGATTGATTACTTGATATTAAATTTATAACATAGGGTTTCTGATAAAGGTAAGCTCTCACACATACATAAAATTATTAGAGAAGAAACTCATTACAGTTCAGATACTTACTGGAATTATTTCATTTCCATTAATGGTGAATCACCAAAACAACAACATAAACAATATATATTGGAATCTGCTTATAAAACTACTTCTTCCATTAATTGGAGACTTTTCACTTGGAAATTTTTACATAGATCTTTCTATACACCTTTAATGATGAATAAAATAAATAATAAAGACAACTTATGTAAGAGATGTAATGTAGAAATAAATGCTGATTGGGCACATATGTTTTATGACTGTATAAAATTGAAGGAATATTGGATGTTAATCAATGATTTTTTGCAGGCTCTTTTCACAGATAATTTCATTGTCTCTAAATCACTTATATTATTTAACATTCCTGTTCCTAAAAGTGTTAAAAAAGTTAAACTTCCCTTGTTATGGTCTATTCTAGCAGTGGCTAGAAAAATAACCAGAAATTGGATTTCAGATACTCCTCCTTCATTTAATGAATTTAAAAATGTTACGACTGAAGTGTGTCATATGGAATTAATGACAATAAAGTCAGGAACTACTAGAAAAACGTCTTACTATATTATATGGAATACTTTACAAAACCTGTTAAAAAAATCTTAGTTTCATTAGTAAGACATTACAGTTTAATCAATTGATTTGATTTGTAGTGGATGTCTCTGTAAATATTTTGGTTGTTTTATTAAATGTTATAACTATTTACATTTTAATTGCTTGTATAAGATTATGATATTTATTTTGTATGTTAAAAACAATAAACTTGTTTTTTAAAAAAAAAAGAAGTGACAACAAGGAGTTAAAGTTATATATATGCCCTTATTAGAAATAATTATAATTTATTTTTTTTGTCTAAAAAGACGGCAAATGGGTTGGTGGGACAATGAGTCTACCAAAGCAATATTTTTAACATATGTGATGTACAGGATATTAGGATTACTTACAGAAACTGGCACATTCTCATAGATAGGGATCAATTTAAGCGGTTGTGTGATAAATCCTAATTTATATGTAGGAGAAATATGAATATTAAAAATGTTAGAGAGAACAAAAAATATGGACATTAATTACAGGGATAAACTGGGTACATATAAATGTGGATCATGTAAGTTAAGGACTGTGCATATGTTATGGAAAGGGATTAATACTGTCACTGAGGGATGTGGTGTGCTAAAAAGTAAAAAAGTTATGTACTCTCCATCTGAGTAGTTCTACTTCATTTGTCTTCAACCTGTGGGATACTGGATCCGTATCGGATCCGAACCGGCAATTTCACTAGCATCTGCTCCGAGCTCCAAGCTCCTCCCCTTACCCATAATACACTTCCACTACCTTCCGACCCCCAGATCGAGTTTGCTGACCCTTACACTGATAACCTGACCTGAAAAATACTTTATGTCCTCCAACTGCAGCCAATAGGCTGCTCATATGATAAGGTCAGAGGAAAGGAGGGAGGCACGATTGAAGACAAATGAAGTAGAAGTACTCAGATTTAACATTATGGCGAGGCCAAAATGGGGCAATGAAGATCACTTTGCTCCCCAGTAGACAAGCTTTCTGTAGAAAGCTCGGAATAAGAGGTACTGGAGTGTAAGCATACAGAAGACTGGGAGGCCAAGCATGGACTAGAGCATCTCTGGGGGACTCCCCCGGCAGGGGGTTCAGAGCGAAAAACTCGCTGCACTTCAGGTCGGAAGGAGATGCGAAGAGATCGCAGCAAGGCTGACCCCACTCCAAAAAGATCTGTTCCACTACTGAATGATTCAGAGACCACTCATAACGCATCAGAATAGTCCGACAACCTGTCTGCTAGAATACTGGACTGTCCCAGAATGTGCGTTGCTATGAGAAAGTGACCGGTGGGGATCACCCATTCCCACACACTCATGGTCTCACGACAAAGGGGGTAAGATCTGGTCCCTCCCTGTTTGCTGACATAGCAGACCACTGACATGTTGTCTGATTGAATTGCAATGGCTACCAGAGGAAGAAAGGCATGAAGGGCTTGCAACGCCAAAAGGACCGCCCTTATCTCTAGAATGTTTATGTGCAAGCTGGTCTCAACAGGGGACCACAGGCCTTGGACTGTCCTGCCCGAACAATGCCCCCCCCCACCCAAGTTGGGAGTCATCCATGGTCACTATGGCTTGGACAGGGGCTGAAACAAGGGGTCGTCCCTCCAAGATCTCTGGAGAGCACATCCACCACAGAAGGGACGACAGACAGATTTGAATGAGGTGTATTGGATATGATAATGGAAGTTTCAACAAGGACGATTGTACAGCTACTGTAGTACTCTCATATGTAACTGGGCACTTAGAAGAAGAGTTAAGGTCGCTGCCATTGAACCTAAGGCCCTCAACACTGATTCTGCCAATGGAAGATGAGGACGGTAGATCAGAGAGACATGCATCCTCAGGTTTTGTACTCTCTCCGTGGTCAGGAAGATTTTGCACTGTAAGGTGTCTATCCTTGCCCCAAAGTAGTCCATCACCTGGACAGGATTTAGAAGAGATTCGGATGCACTGATTGTGATTCCCCAATTGCATTGCATTGCAAGTTTTAAGAAATAATCCCTGGTTTGAGAAAGTAGACGCCTGGTGGGAGCAGTGAGGAGCCAATCATTCAGGTACGGACAGACCTGAATCTCCTGAAGCTTCAGGTGAGCCGCTACTACCAACATCACGTTGGTTAACACACCCTGGGGGATGTGGTGAGACCAAAGGGTAGGGCTCAAAATTGATAATGACCGTCTCCTAGCCAGAAGCGGACAAACCTCTTGGAGGTTTTGTGCATCTTTATGTGATAGTAGGCATCCTGGAGGTCTAATGAGCACATCCAGTTGCTCTCTTGCAGGTACGGCATGATGGACTGTAGAATGACCAATCAGAATTTCTTTGGCAACTGACAGGTTCAGGGTAGATAGGTCCAGAATGGGCCTCAAGTCCCCCATTTTCTTTAGCACCAAAAAGAACCTGGAGTAGAAGCCCGATCCAGGGGGATGGGTTCCATTGCTCGTTATCCTAGCAGCTTGGAAATTTCCTGTGCTGCTGCCTCCCCTTTGTGTGGGTGGTATGTCTGGGAGGTGTTTAGGAGGTTTGGGAGGAACCACAAAGGGGATAGAGTATCCTCTGGATATGATCTGAAGCGCCCATCAGTCTGATGTTACGGACTCCCATGCCGCCAGATGCAATGACGGACTCCCATGCCGCCAGATGCAATGACGGACTCCCATGCCGCCAGATGCAATGACTTATCAACAGTGCCTAATTTTGGATTATCAATCCCTCAGGGTTGCTGTCTGGGCCTGTCCGAGAAAGGTTCTCGAGACCCAAAATTCCTCGGACCCTCTCTGCCTCTGGGCCGGCGTCTATCCTGTCCCCCTCTGCCTCTGGGGGAAGATGAGCCCCATGTGTCTCAGGAATACTGTGACTTCCCAAACCACATCTTCTTTTGCCCTCTCTGATTCTGGGGAAAAGGATCTTTGAGGGTTTGAGAAGCGGATTCTGATGGCAGACAGTGTCTTCCTGTCCTCCTCACTTTGGATTAAAGTCTCTTTAATAGTCTTACCAAAAAGAGTTGAGCCGTCATATGGGGCATTGGCAAAAGATGCCTTGAAAGGTACCGAAAACTGACAGTCTGAGCCAGATATTGCGCCTCATGGACATGCTGGTCCCAGCCGCTCTAGCCGCTCCTGTAGTAGCATGTGAGAGGAGTCGCGTGGACATGTTGGAGACTGCTTTCAGAGTAGCCATCCTCACGCAGAACAAGTCCCTGTCCTCCTGCGACATGGACTTAGGGGGGAGACTTAGCCAGCTCCTTGACCAGGTCGAGCTGGAGTCTCGTGATGTGTGCCAGGTAGTTCAGTGCCCTAATGAAAAAGGTTGCTGACGCATAAACCCACTTCCCTAAGCGGTCCATCATCCGCGACTCTCGGTCAGGGGGATGACCTGAGGAACTCTCTTGGGCTAGTTCACCCACCAGACTACCACCATAGCGCCTACAGGGGAGCCCTTGTTGCACGCTGGTCTATCTGATGGTGGACTCAAGTTCTTATTAGGACTCTTTTCAGGCCTGCGAGCTGACCAGGTAAACCAGGGGATCTGCAGGGGGGGGGGCACACACCCAGGAAGTAAATGGGCCCATGCCAAAAGCCTCCAGGAACACAGAGTCGTCAGAAGGTTTGGGTGCGGACCAACCTCCCCGTTGGCATAGGATTTCCATGATGTCTCCAAAGGAGACATCCTCGGGAGGTGACCTGGGGGAACCTTCTCCATCATCCAAATCCATGTCCTTGGTGAGGGATTCGGGGGAGTCCAAGTGCCTCCTACTACATGTATGCTTGTGAGGCATGTCTCCGGTGGGAACTTGCAAGCCACTTGTTAGGGAACAGTCTGGGGCTCCTCGAGCACGGGCTGTCCCTCCGGTAAAAAGATGGGATTCGTAGATAGAGCCGAGGGGGTCGGGGCGGTATCCAAGGAGATAGTCAAGGGTCTTGATACAGTGGAGAGAACCCTTTCTACCACATTGAATGCCGAGGGAGAACGAACCTCATGAGGAACCAATAAGGAAGCTTGTCTCCCCGGATCCGAAGTGAGAATCAGAGCCAGGCTTGAAGTGGACGGAGTTCCACGGGAGGGAACTTGGCCAGACAACACGGGAGCCGATGAAAAAAGTTCCACTCCCTCAGATCAGACACCCAAGCTCCGGCTCAGAGAGGCGCTTGGATCCGAACTGGTCGGATTCCGACATGCTTCAGGCAGCTGTCAGCGTTGAGGAAGCAGGTACTGTTGGTGCCAACCCCCTGACTAAGGCCATCCTCGGATCAGAGTACTCCGAACCCGGTGGATGGATTGGAAAAGGAGAAATCTGTGTGAAAAAAAGAAGCGAGCTCCCCCCTCCAGAGGGAGAGGGGGATGGCAAGATCCACATCTGGATCAGAGTATGAATAAACCTCATGTTATCCATGTCAAGTTCTGATAAGCTATGCGTGGATCTCGACGAGGCCATGGACTCCAACCTGGCGGGTTGAGGAACCGAGGCCCTAGATGGAGAATGCGTTTCCTCCGGCTCCGGGGAAAATCTCGGAGATTGGAGCCAAGGGGAATCACGGATCCTAGGCTGACTTTTGGTGGGAGAAGGAAGGTCCGGAGACCTCTTACGTTTCTCTGGCTTATGTGGTTTTGACTCTCTCCTTCTCTCTGCCCCATTTCCGTTCCACTTCCACAGCCTTAGAAAAGGGAGGTCGAGTCCCAGCCTGGGAGGGAGGAGAAGCAAGGGCAAGAGAGTAAGGAGAGGCGGCCACAGCAGCCACTATGACCAAAGCAGAGGATGTGGAAAGAAGGCCTTTCAGGGCCAACTTAGCCTTCCTGTCCTTGATAGCGAGCGGGTTAAAACCCGCGCAAATAGAGCAATCCGTGTTCAGATGAGCAATACCCAAGCACATCACACACAGTGTGTGGCCATCTGCAGGAGACAATTTATGGCCACACTCAGCGCAGCTTTTGAAAACAGGTTTATCAGCCATGTCTCTATCCAAGCCACTTACACTAGAGAAGGAAAAAGGAGAGAACAAATTACTCGTTTTCCCACTCAGACCACTCATCACACACTCAAGTCACACAGAACACTGAGGGGGAGAGGGGAAGCAATGCCCACTAACTCTAAACTACAACAAAGGTTTTATTACATGACGCACCAGCAAGGGGAGGAGGAGAGGGAACCTACACTAAACACATATACTGAAAAAATTTAGAGAAAAAAGCTGCTTAAAAGCAGAAAACCCACTCACTGCTTGGAGCTCAGGAGATCACGATGCTTCAGCAAGCTGCGGCAAATGAGATCTGGGGGTTGGAAGGCAGTAGAGGTGTATTATGGGTAAGGGGAGGAGCTTGGAGCAGATGCTAGTGAAATTGCCGGCTCGGATCCAAAACGGATCCAGTAACCCACAGGTTGAAGACAAATGAAGTAAACTACATCAGATCATACATTAATAATGGAACAAAGTTGGTTTTACATTGCTCACTTTAAAAATTAACCCAGTTATTCCATAGGAAAAATAAAAAGGAACCTGAGAGAAAGGACACATGAGCACATGTACGATATTGAGGGGATATATGAATATAATGCCCTTTATAAACATGTAGAAGGGGCATCTGAATACACTTTTTTTTCCCCCGTTTTGGAAAGAGTTAAGGAGGTCCCAAGGGAAAGGCTGTGGGATGTGGTTTTCTAAACAAAGGGTTGGAACAGCAACTGAAAATGAATGTTATGAAGGCACCTGGATTAAATGAAAGTGTTTCGATCAATCGTGTATTGAAAATGAAATCACTGAATATTTAATACCTGCTGACTTTGTATTAGGAATGTGTGTGTGTTTTAAAATGTTAAATGTTTTATGACAGACATGTTTTTAGAAACATGTTTATAACTTCGAAGAATGTTTTTACCACAAAATATCCAGAAGTTTTTAAAAAAAAATGTTGGGGACATGTGCCTTTTATTCATACAAATATGGTAATTTAAGACAAGGGATTGGTGAGTTGTGAATATGTGATTATGTACTTTTTCTTAAAAGAAAATTATTATGCAGGACATGAATGCTCTGAAGTAGTAATGGATGTAGTAACGGACAAAATGCTTAATGTTAATAAAATGTGGTTTGCTGTGAAGCATCTTTTTTATTTTTTTTAAACATTGAAATTTCATTGCTTTTATTTGATTGAGATCATGAAGGTAAAAAGTCTAACAGAAATCATATCCTCCAGAGCAGACAACATGCATCCAATGCTCCTGAGTGATCTGCTAAAGGCAGCTAAATTTAGGAGTCGTCGCACTCCTTTTGGTGGCAAACAGATCAGCTTGCAGAGTGCCTCATGTCTGCAGGACATTTCAGCTCAAGACAAGTACTTCATCTGTGGCTTAGGCTGGCAGAATAAGGCTTGGAACCTCTGGAATGTGAACACTGCTAGGAATATGTAGTGATTTATGGCCTACAGCCTGACCCACATTGATTCCCTTGCGTTGGGATGAGTAT
The DNA here is from genome assembly GCF_019279795.1 of Protopterus annectens. Classification (NCBI taxonomy): domain Eukaryota; kingdom Metazoa; phylum Chordata; order Ceratodontiformes; family Protopteridae; genus Protopterus; species Protopterus annectens. The sequence goes on along the minus strand of NC_056737.1, from coordinate 478,648,758 downwards.
GCGTACTACTATATGTATCCCCATCACTTACCTGTTTGTATGGCCTCATTAGAACAGACTCCAATCTCAACAGGTTCTCCAAGACTTGCAAAAATCTAAATGATGCACAGCAACCTCCTACAGCTGATCTAACATCCCTAAGTCAGACACAAACTAAAGTGACTAGGCAAGCATCCAGTGTATGAAAATGCAGTGCAAGTAGCCGATTAAAGCAGACCCGGCTTCCTTCCGGTGTGGTGGGTCAACTCAACCAATACAAGAAGTAGCCAAGTTACAAAACCAACATCAGAAACATCAGAGAATGATGCAGCTATTGGCATGAACGTGTCCACTGCAATACCCTCACATAGAGGTGTTTCAGCTAAATGTGCAATCTGTGGTCTCTGCTAGTCACAAGAGGGGGAAAAGTGCAAATAACTGGTTAATTCTTTGCTGCAACTAAGGCCATGGCCTTGAGCTCCTGGGCCCTTATTCATGAGAAATGACCACCACCAAAGGAAGCAGTCCACTTCTACCCCGATGAAAACAATCATTTGTATTAGTAGCAATATGCTGCAATCAAGACAAGTTACAAATCTTAGCCACTGACAAGGAATTCTTGGAAAGGGCCATAATCAGCTAATCATCCAGGTAAGGGAACATCAGATCCTTTTCCTACAAAGTATCAATCACCACAACCAAAACTTGGTAAAGACACAAGGGATACAAGCAAAGGCCAAAAGACAGCAGTCTATACAGCAAGTAAAACCAGCTTAGTACAAACTACAGGAATCTCATGTGTTGTCCCCCATACAATGTTGCGTCAGTAAGTATTATCACACAGACACCACATAGACCCATACAGGCAACAGCAGCATCAGGAAAATTGAGTGACACCATCTACAGCTTGGTATTTCAAATGCTTGCTAAAACTTGAGAGACACATGATGGGCCAATACTGTCTCATCTTCTTTGGAACAAATCACCACTTCAAGCCCAATATACCACCTGCAGCACCTTACAGATGCAGAGAGAACTGGACTGTGCCTATAACTTCAGAAAAGAATTTTCCAGTAGAGAAGCCTTTAACATTTAACAGACATTGCCCTAGCAGTTTGAAGATATGGTTTCACCATACCACCCCCAATCCCAATTTTCTTCAGATCAGCCTTTTATTGCCTGTACTGGTTACTAGTTTGGACTACTTTAAGTCTGAATAATGCTTAGCCGTCCTTTGCAATCTAGAAGGTCACCTCATCCTTGGGGAATGATCTATTCTGGCTTAGGATGAAGGCCTCATGGAGAAACTCTACAAACCCTTAAAATAAGGAATGCTTTGCCCTTCCTTCTAGCAGCCTCTCTGTAAATTCCAGTGTGTGTCACTTGACAGGATAAGTAGATTAAAAAAAGGGACATCTGGAATATCCCAACAAAGCTCATCACAGCAAGATGACGGTCTTAAAGCCTTTCCAGGTAGACATGTACCAGTAGCTGTAATCTCCTCTGAAGCACCAGTGATTTTAAATGTATTTGCATCAATATGATGCCTCACTAATGATGCTTAGGTCAGTCTTTTCTGAGTACTCCTTGATCCCAGAACTGAAAACCTCAGAAAACTTATCAAATGACTGATCTACCAGGGAGGATTTCAGCTGGGACAAGAAAAATGAACAACCAAAATGCACCACATCCAAGGCAAAAAAAAAAAATCCCTTTTGCTAAATTTTATTACATACTTTTGCTTTCCTGCACCTGCCAGCCATCTCATGTCCCACCATGCCCTTTCATTGTAGTGGGGGCATCATTCAGGCATGTAACAAGGATTTTTTTTTTGTACCAACTCCCATCTTCCCATCCATTCCCCTACATGTACTCCGTGGTACTCAAGGATCAGAAGGTGAGCAGATCTTGGTCAAAATGTGGGAATGTTATTCACTTCCACAAGTGCAGTAACCTTAAGGAAGTCCTGCTCCTCTCTACCGACACTACACATGCAGATGCTTCTTGGCAGTCCTCTGGTCTACACCAGGGATCAGTAACAGCAAGTGAACCATGAAGCAGAAACACACTTACCCTTTCCAGAGGCAGGTAGGAGGGGGTATTACTGGTCTCTATCCCCAGTAACTTGGTGCTTGGGCTTCTACCTGAACTCACATGCTGGCAAGGCTCCATTCCCCTGATATGGAGCCAGATTCTCTTTTTTTTTTTTTGCCCAGTGTGTGTGCAACCTCTTAAGCTGCCCTTCAAAAGACTGAACAAATGCTAAGATCTAAATGCATGGTCTGTGTTATACTTCAAGCAGATGATGCAAGAGTAGGCCCTACTATGCTTACACAGCAGGATATATCACTCAGCAAAGGTCTTGTCAAACTTTTTTAGGGACACACAAGCAGCACCTGGGTGCTTCCAGAATGCAAAAAATGGCATCATTAAGGACTTGCTCTGCAGAAGTGATTGCTCATCTGCCATCTTCTTAAGGTACTTCCTTTTTAATCCATTCCTGGCAAGATGGAAGAGTCACAAAACAGTCTAAATAGATAATTTTCCCGAGGGCTTCCACTAAATGGGTAATTTTAAAAGCATGTTAGATGAGGAGGAAGAGTCCTTATCCATATCAAAGGCAGGTAATCAACGGCAGCCAAAATTTCCCCACCAAAAAGGGTTCCTCCAAAGGAGACTGGGAGAATGCCACTTTGTGTGAGCACCTGATGGAGCCGACTTGTGTCTCTCCTGCATCAGTGGTACAGAGGAGAAAACTGCATGACTGCACAAAATAAAAATACCCCTCAGTGTAATGGGAGGTACATGTCTTCAGTAACACTATTAGGAAACATAATGACACAGATCCCTGCACTGGCATCAAAGTGATTATAATTATACACAAAAAGTATTTAATATGCTCTATTAGCCTGGTTATATTCCACTATGTGATAAGTCATGGGAGTGACTGAAGCCCTAAAAGGAATAAGATCTGCCTCTATCACCAGGGACCCTTTGGCCTATGCCAAGTCTTTTGTTGGGAACTACTGGGACCAGGTGAAGGCAAATGACCAATGTGCACCCCCCCCCAATCACAGGTTCTAATTTTAAATCATCCCATGAAGACAGCAGTGTCCACATGAGATTGCCAATTGTCTGTTTGGAACTCAATCTATCTATCTTGCTCCCAACAGCAGGTGCTGGTTAATGATGCTCCACTCCGTCCTCTTCAATTAACTGAGGACTAGGTGAGGGTTTGAATATTCGCTTGAAGGTAAACAACCCAGATAGGGCTTTGAATCCACCAATACAGTCTGGCAGAGGCTTTGATCATATTCTGGCCTTTTACTCCATCTCCATAGCTTCTGATTAAGATTACATAAAGGAGACTCTGGCCAGCTGTTATGAGGTAGTTTCTCATGTTACAGTCATACTGAAACCAGAATGAAATTATAACATATAAAACAGACCTCAGTGTCATGAAACATGCTACCATACAAAAAAAAAATAGCCACTGATCTTAGCAAACATACCTCAATGTACTCTAATTCTACTAGACAACTGGTCAATACTACTGCCCCAAGAACTGTAAATCCATTGGGCTCTACACTCAACTAAAAAACAACATTCCTGGGTACCATATCAAAGTCCCTCAGCTTTCACAAACACAGTGAACACTCTACCAGTAAGTTTCTTCAGCAACTCAAGTTGCATATAACATCTCACAAATGCTTACTTTTAAGGATAGATGGACTATAGCCATAAATGTGTTAATCTCAAAAACATAATATTCCTCATCAGTTACTGCCACTTTGCACACAACAGTAATACAAACAGAAAATCAAATTCAAAGATTTTATTAACCTATCATTTGCCAATGAACACAATTGCATTTCACCAGAAAGGGCAAAATGGTTAGCAATTCCTGTCATACTAAGTCACTTACTATATACACAAACTACTTAATAGCAAATTTTGTCAACATCTAGCTAATAAACTGCCAAAATCACCACTCTCTAAAATAAAGCCATCAACTTAACTAGACTTCCTGTTTCACTGTTTATGAGAAATATTTTCAAACTGGTCCCTGCCTCATGTATAAAACTGTTGATCAGATCAATTGATAGTCTCATAATTTTGGGGGGAACACCAAACAAAATACAAATGTTCCCATGTCATACAAATGTTCCTGTGTCATAGATCCTGGTTAAATTGCTCACTAGATTTACTCTAACACTGCTTTACTGCTCATCTTCATTATTGTGTACAACTGATACAAGGTTGACATTATATAATTATATACATTTTATATTAGGTTATAATTGATTTCCAATTGAAACACTTACTGCATGCACACATACTGTACTTTTTTGGGGGTGGTTATAATTAAAAATATTAAACATATTAAAATATTAAATATTAAAAATGTTATAAATACTGCTTGTATTTGAAGTTACTCTAATAGAGCTATTTCCTAAAAGGGTCTAGCATATCATTTTTTTTGTCTTGTAAACCATGAACAGTGGTTTTACGCATTAATATTCTATTTACAGACCTATTAACTTCATCGTGTAGCCTGGATTTTGGCTGAAAAATGTCCTGTACAGACCACTCACATAGTTAAACTAAATTCAAACACAAGCAAGTCTTGTTACAGCCCTGATTCATAATTTAACACAAAAGCGTTCTCTTGGCTTATGCAGGAACTCAACTAGTAAGTAATTCAGACCAGGAAGAAAGTACAGTTGTATAGCTAACCTAACATAGCAGTAGATGTTGGAAGAGATCACTGCTGTAGTATTTCTTGCATCTAGGACTTCAACAGGTGTCCTGTCCATCCAGTCATCAAAAGCTCAGAAGCTTTCCCCCTGGTGCACAGTGTATAGTCACCCTGCAGCACAGCTAATGTACTAGTATAAATGGGAATATATGCCTGCAGCATCTTCAGAACCTTGCTTGTCTCAAAATATAGGTTTCTGTAGGAGAAGAAAAAAGTAAAGAATAAGGACTCATGCCAGAGTCATAGGCAGATCCCTGAGTACTGGGTGGAACTGGAGGATCTGCAGTAGAGATTGGGAAGGGGGTGAGACATTCCTATCCTCAGTTTGAAGCTAAGCATTTCACCTCATGCTTAACTAAGTGGGGGGCATGGGGGAAGAAACAGTAATCCTCACAGATAGACCTGTGTTGGCAGTGAGAAGAGAAAATGAAGGGCACCTATCTAGATGGAGGTAGGTGGAAAGATAGTAATGCATTCAAATATGTGCTATTACAATAGGTTGCCTACAAAAAAATTACTATGCTCTTCATTACATTACTGTTGCAGTATTCCTTACATCTTGGATGACTACCAGAGCTTAAGCAAACTGGGTGGTACAAAGAGAGAGAGGTGAACATCGCTAAGAAAACTCTGCAGGACTACTCTGGCACACCCAGCCCTGGCTCTGGACTGAGCCTTGACTTTTAATATTTGGTAAATGTGTGTACAAATGACAAAGTAGCAGCTTCCAAATTAGAGTAGGAGTCTGCATGCAGACCCCAGTAGTGGAAGCAGCCCTGGTACTGTGGACCCAAACCGTGTCTGCCAGCTGTTTCCCTTTGCTGGTACAGCATAAAAAGATACAGACAACCACTTGATTAGTTGCTTTGACAGTAGTAGTAGTAGTAGTACAAATGAACGAATCAGTCTTTCTGAAATCATTTGCTCTGTCTAGGTAAAATCTCGGATGTCTATACACATCTAGTGTGCAGGATTCTTTCCTTCATATTCTCTTGGTGGGAAAAGCAGAGTAGTTGAATGGAATGGCTTAAGACAAACTCTGATACTGTCTTAGGTATGAAGGAAAGTTATGTCCTGAGACTCAGTATGTCTTTGTGGAAAGCCAAGTAAGGTAGGGTGCATATATGCTGGAAGTTCTGCAATCCTCCGGCCAGAGGCAACTGACACTATCAAAGCTGCCATTTATGTCAGGAACTTCTCAGGAGAGGAGGCTGGCAGTCTAAAGGGAGCTTAAGCTGGCCTTTTCCAAGACAGTTTAGGTCACAAAGGGGTCTACAAGATCCCTTTGAGAAACTAATTTACTGGGAGTTGTCTTGTTGCAGGAGGTCCCAAGGTAAGACTGAGGGACAACATACAAATGTATCATAATGGAGATGCAAGTCAGGCTCACTTTCAGAAGCCCACTTTTTCTTAGACCTTCAATGGAGGTGGAGGGACAGGCTGATAACATGAATAAGTGTGCCAAGTGTGTCTAGGTAAAAGACCAGAGCATGCATACCACTTCTGAGAGTTTTGGAGGCAAACAGTTGGCAAATGTCATAATTCCTGACATGTTCTACAACAAAGAAAAAATACAGTTATAGTATGGCAGTCTTTAAAAGGAATTTGACTACCATACCTACACCTTTCCTTTTTCCAGACAGTTATAAAAAGGTAGCAAAATGAAACTCTCAAAGCAATCAAAAACATACAATAAAGGAAGGAAAGAAAGAATAAAAAAAGAATCCCAATAAAGTACTTGACTTATTTGCCTGACCTCCACTGCATCAAAATGGATACAAAAGACTACTAAGCAACACTGAAGAATGAAATGCCTGCATACATTTACTGTGACAAAGATCTGGAGATGGCACAGGCATATTATCCCCTTTTACACTAGACACTGCAGCACAATGGCCATAAGCAGTGCTGGAGAAGGCTCCTGAGCTCTTGAAGACTGGCTGAATGGATGGTGAAATCTAGCAATGAAGTCCCACATGCAAGAAGCCCTACAACAGTGATCTATCTGAATTGTAAGAGGGAGTAAAATGAACTGGGAAGCATGAAGTCACACTCACCGCTGTAAATGAGCACAGGGATGACACAGTATGTGTCATGGGAAGTATGCATGCTCCTGGGCATGGGAGATAAACAGCTTATAAGATCACTAAGGATATTAAAGCACTTACCCACTGCAGATATGCACAGGGCCTGGCTGAATATATGTTCCTCTGAGACTTTCTTTGTATGCAATGCAATTTAAACAAATGCGATAAACCAGATGCTTCCCTGCACATTACAGGTTTGCCATGTAGGACTATACAAATCTAATTTGAAGTTGAAGTATTTAAGTGACATATTTGGTTACTAGATTTGAGGAATACTAAACTCCCGTCTAAAGACTGGACACAAGTAATGGAACCATTGCTAAGGCCAAGAGCCGTTTTGGGTTGTGCTGAATTTATTAAAGCTTCCACTAACCAGTTCTGTTTCTTCCCTTCTAGATTGTTTTGTGAAAGTGCTACTCTTGCCTTCTACAACAGTGGGATATTCTTAACTTTGCAATTCAGCCACAGTGAAGTAGCATGAACAGAAGCCCTAACTCCTTTGATGGAATACACATCAAGGCAGGACGATCCATGCATATCAGAGGCATTCTGTAAGGAAAGTGCCTTCAAACTACACTACTTTTTTAAAGGAGTACACTGGTCATCTGCTGCTTTCAGTAGAAGGAATTCAAACATATCAGTTGAGCCTTCGGTTGATTTTACATATTTAGTTACTTCATTTATTAATACACTGCTCCTGACACCAAGGAGTCTCATTCTGTTGTCTCAGAGAAAAGCAACATACCCTTGCCACACACATTAAAGAGAAGACAGGAAGTTCAGCTCCATACTACTGAAGCAAGATGATTACCCATAAATAAAATCAGATTTTCCTTTAGAAAAAAAATCATTTGATGAGTCGGCTAGCTACTACAGGATACTCCATATTAGTGATGGTCTCCTTTAAAGGAGCATCACTTTGATTTTTTTTACATAACTTCCCATTGACAATGGTGTAAAGGGCACTAAACTGTCCCGCTAAGCCATCTAGCCGACAATGGGAGAAGCCACCATAAAGCTATACAAGATGACTAATGCCTGAATGCAGCTGAAGGAATAGAAAGATTCTGGAGATCATGCAGTACACTTGGATCTGAGGGTTACATAACACTAGATAACCTCCACAAAAGGGAATGTGTGTTAAGGGTGTAAAATATCCATTTTAAACAAAAGCAAGAAGTGTACTTCAACACTTTGGGTAGATAATGTAGAACAGTATATCCTGCTCATCCATACACAAGAAAATTAGCCTTGTCCATACTGAAACAATATGAAATCCACCTACTGTAGTAACAGCCACACTACTGGAAAACATGTTCTGCTCTTATGGTGGCAGACATCTGGTGAGAAGTGAGACAGGGCAGCTCATCAAGAAAATAGCAACTTGAAAATGAATGAACAAAAATACATAATTAAATAATGTAGAGTAGTGGGTCACTTATGTATGGCTCACACTTAATATCTAGAGGCAGTGTAGCAAACCATGGGAACGAGTCCACAGACTCGCACCTTTCTTGGCAAAATACAATAATGAAAAACTGAGATGGTTCTTTGCATTGCTGAATTAAATCCAAACAACTGGAATTGGAAATGCCTGAGAAATGGGCCTCAGTCACATACTAAATTAAATCCCATTCTCAAATGCATCATAACATACAAGCTTTACTGGACTTTTTTCATCTGATACTGGCAACGTAATTGGTACAGCTATTACTGAACAGGTTTGCTCATATTCCTGAACATGACTTCCTCTAAATTCTCTTTCACATTGTGCAGTTTTGAGCAAGTCATTTAACCATAAAGGGACCCCCAAACTTTATTTTACTTTTACTTTGTTGACAAGCTAGCCCCACCAGGCCACTGACCTCTTTCCTGAGCAAGACCCAAGGTATCATCATTCTGACTAGGATAAATTTAACCAGAATACCAGGGGAATAAGTGCAGCGGGACCCACCAATTCAAGCAAATGGGGGCCACAGTTTAATGTCTCAAAGGATGGATCACCCATGAAAAACAGCAGCTGTGTTTAGTGGGTCTTATGCAGCCAATAAAGGCATTTCAAAACTCATAACAAATTTCAAAAAACTTTAGGAAAATTTAAAGGATATAGGTGCTGATTACAGTAAAAGTGGGTATAGCTTTGATCAGCAACAGCTCAGCAGATTAGTAAAAACAGTATAATACTATTAAACTTCCTAGACATGCACAATAGAGTCCTCACCAGCATTTTTCACTGGGAAGTCCGTCTTTCTCTGCACAGTTGAAGGAAGCTCATTGATTCGCAATGACAGCTGACGTTTGAACGGAGACATCTTCTGGCTGAGTGCAGGAAAGCCTCGGAAAGATCCTTGTCTGGCCAGCTGCTCTATTGGGGCATGTCTTCGAGGTATTGCATGGGGGTATGCTTCCTTGTTATCTGCATATTCTGTAGCAGTGGGTGAGGTTGGTGAGGGAGCAGTTGGAACTCCAGGGCTGACCACAGCAACAGCAACAGCAGCAGCAACAGTAGCAGTTTTTGTATCTGGTTCACCTGCAGAGACACAAATTATATTTATTTTTAGTTTACCACCAATACTTGATGCTATAGGTGTCTGACTGCAATTCATTTGGGTTATGTTACAACATAAAATCACAGTTGATAAACTACGGCCTTGCATACATGAACTGAACTTTATTTCTATAACTCACATCTGCACATCTAATGCTCATAATAAGCCTCTTCTTTATGGCACTGACTCCACTTCAAACTGTGCCTGGGTACCACTCCAGAAAAACTACTCCCATGTTAATCATTTCTTCCAGTGATTCAGCAGCTAGATAAGTCCTCTTTTCTGGTAGTTCCAAGTCCAGGACTCTAACTGTTGGTGTAACACATACATCATCTCACTCAACCACCAAGTTCAACATCACAATCCCACAACTGACTTGTAAGCAAAGAATCCATGAGCAAGTGCTCAGTTCCCACAATACATTACCTGAGGAGCAAGTCCTACTTGTGTACATTTTTTTTTCTTAAAATACTTCCTTATAATTTTAGTCTGTTCCACAGGTGCTAATTTCACATAGTTCTGTCCTCCAATCCAACAGTGTGCCCTTGTCTCCAGAGTCTATCATGCACTACAGGGTGAAGGACTCTCGGTCATCAGCAAGCTACTTTATGTTTGAGAAAGGCCATTTGTTGATTCTCCCAGGATACATACGTACGTGTGTGTGTGTGTGTGTGTGTGTGTGTGCGTGTATATACACACAAACAAGTATGAGAACTGAGACAAAGTCACAATAGTTTAAAATTTAAACAATGATTAACACAAAGAAATAGCGAACTCCAACACTCACTGTTACACCATTAAAATGTTTCTGGGGGAAGACGAAGCACCCCTTACATACTTGCTACTTGCATATACTGACTCTAAGATTACAATACCACTGAGAAGAGATAATATACTTAGAGATAAATGCAATCTCATTCTTAACATGCACCCCCCCCCCAACATTCTCCGCAATTGGCTCCATAACAAGTTTTGTAACTGCATTCTTTGCCACCACTCAGTCTGGTTTAAACTGGCAAACTTACAACATTCTCAAGACACATCAGGCTACAGTAATACAGCTGGTAGCAAGTGGTGCAGGAAGTCAGTCAACATATGCTGTGATACAGCTTCATCAGTTACTTTCAAAGGCAACCACACCATTAGTCATCCATTGTCACAAAACAGCTAAATAAACTGCAATTGATTTAAGCAATCATTCAAGTTCCAAATAATAAGATGGACTTTACTGCACATCACCAGAATGTAGCACAAAACGCAAACTATATTACAACAGACTAGTAACTCTTGTCCTCAGTCTTAAAACTGTTTCGGTAAAATATGAATTTATGAACATAAAAGCTGACATGGATATCCCAGATGAAATTTATTTAGGACCTCTGAAGTAAAATCATCCCAAGTCTTACAAGCAGAATCTAAGCTAGAATCATTGGTAAAGGTGTGTACTGCAAACAAATTGGCTGCTTCACAGATAGCCAAGCAAAAGAAGCAACAGCAATAAAAGAACGAGTCATGACAAATTTTTGAACAGAGTTGTCTACTGAACCATAACAGAATTCTCTACAAACAGGAATCCACTTTGAAATTATCTGTTTTCTAAAAATCCCCCAACTAATTAAAGGCAAAACAATCAATCAACCTCCGTGCAGGAACGCTGACTGCCTTACTCGACAGTCACACACTAATGCGGTAAGCACTAGCAGCCCAGCCTCTTCGGCTCAAAAGAAAGTTACAAAACACTGACTCCACACTTCCCAACGAATGTAGGACAAGCAACTGCTTCAATATTAGTTAGGCAACGAAACTCTCATGACATCCAAACGTAGAGTAAAAAACAATGGCTCCCACTCTTTTTTAAAAAGGAACGTTCTTTATTCACTGTGATTCAACAACAGCGCTTTCACCCTGAAAAGGGCTTCCTCAGACTGTACAATAAATTTAGGTAGGAACAGCCTTTATATAGACTACGTGCTTCATTGGATAATTTTCATTTACGTAGGTGAAAATCATTTAATCTAACTAACCGGCAGTTAAACAGCTTGCATCCTTTACTTAATTTTTTATGTCTGTAAAGGATCTGGTTAATATTTCATATACAGCTTATATAATTATTACAATTACTGTAATTATTATACAGTTTTTAAACTATCTGCCAGTAATAACATTTATTCTTTACAAATGATGGTGCTTTCACGTACCAATAGATGGCGCTAATCATTCATTTAATGTACTCATACCTTCAGTTTATACTAAGACTTACAGTGAATATAAATGTATGTTGTATATACTATGAAATAGCAGCATGTGTATATAACAATAAAACTCACATAAAATCACCTTTAATTTATAGGTAGACATCTAAAATCATAAAATAATAAGAATATATATGACCTAATGATATTACTTAATTCAACAGTTTATTACACCTTTCCACAGGCATATAGATTTTTATTAACAAGTCGCTGTTTACATCTACTATGAAACCTAAAAACTATTTACTAAAAGCTATTTACTAAAAACTATTTGTGTGATACCTAGTATGTCTTCAGTTCATTGATCATGTTCACTGATGGTAGGATTTCGATTATAAAAGTGTTTCAGTGTTTTAACCTTCTTTTTTTCAAGAAAGGTTGTAAGCTTATTTTATCATTTAAGCCAGGGGGGTGATCTGACCTACACCTTATTATCCATTTAGTTTCTTGTTCTAGGGTATAATTCTCAAGATCTCCTCCTCTTATAGTACTAGTTATTGTTTGTATCACAAAAAAACTAAATGTATGTGTATTTCCTTTTATTTTATTGTGCTTGGCCAGTGCATTTTTCTCATCTCCTATTCTTATCCCATAAGTGTGTTCCCTGATGCGCTCTCTTAGTTGTCGAATAACTAGTACTATAAGAGGAGGAGATCTTGAGAATTATACCCTAGAACAAGAAACTAAATGGATAATAAGGTGTAGGTCAGATCACCCCCCTGGCTTAAATGATAAAATAAGCTTACAACCTTTCTTGAAAAAAAGAAGGTTAAAACACTGAAACACTTTTATAATCGAAATCCTACCATCAGTGAACATGATCAATGAACTGAAGACATACTAGGTATCACACAAATAGTTTTTAGTAAATAGCTTTTAGTAAATAGTTTTTAGGTTTCATAGTAGATGTAAACAGCGACTTGTTAATAAAAATCTATATGCCTGTGGAAAGGTGTAATAAACTGTTGAATTAAGTAATATCATTAGGTCATATATATTCTTATTATTTTATGATTTTAGATGTCTACCTATAAATTAAAGGTGATTTTATGTGAGTTTTATTGTTATATACACATGCTGCTATTTCATAGTATATACAACATACATTTATATTCACTGTAAGTCTTAGTATAAATTGAAGGTATGAGTACATTAAATGAATGATTAGCGCCATCTATTGGTACGTGAAAGCACCATCATTTGTAAAGAATAAATGTTATTACTGGCAGATAGTTTAAAAACTGTATAATAATTACAGTAATTGTAATAATTATATAAGCTGTATATGAAATATTAACCAGATCCTTTACAGACATAAAAAATTAAGTAAAGGATGCAAGCTGTTTAACTGCCGGTTAGTTAGATTAAATGATTTTCACCTACGTAAATGAAAATTATCCAATGAAGCACGTAGTCTATATAAAGGCTGTTCCTACCTAAATTTATTGTACAGTCTGAGGAAGCCCTTTTCAGGGTGAAAGCGCTAACTGTTGTTGAATCACAGTGAATAAAGAACGTTCCTTTTTAAAAAAGAGTGGGAGCCATTGTTTTTTATTCTACGTTTGGATGTCATGAGAGTTTCGTTGCCTAACTAATATTGAAGCAGTTGCTTGTCCTACATTCGTTGGGAAGTGTGGAGTCAGTGTTTTGTAACTTTCTTTTGAGCCGAAGAGGCTGGGCTGCTAGTGCTTACCGCATTAGTGTGTGACTGTCGAGTAAGGCAGTCAGCGTTCCTGCACGGAGGTTGGTTGTTGTATTAAAATTTTTACAGCAGGAACGCGCTCTCTAGTGGAACGCCTTTATAGATTTGACTGAAGCAAAACAATCAATGTTGATTTAACTTCTTAAATGTGTCAGCTCTTAAAATATTAGCAAACAGAATACACCATCTTAACAGCTACTTCATTGATTCTGCACACAAGACAAAAAGCAATGCTTTACTATTTGATTCAAGGCACCGTCAGTCATTACTTTATTAAGAGCTTGGACCAAATGCCACTGCATCCTTCTCAAACCTCACATACAGATCAGCATACACAAGGGCCTGCAACTCCAAAACTCTACCAGCTAAGGTGACAGCTACTAAGAAAATGGTTTTCTAAGACAAGAACTGTAAAGGAAGTAGAGCGGAATAGAGAGAACAAAAGAACAGACAGCAAACAGTACAAGTGGGAACACAGGCTGCTAAATGTGCTTTAGCATGGGTAACCTTAATTTTAGAAGAGGTAATGCCTGTAGGTGTGGCCATTAATTTGGGGCAACTGCTCCCATCTTGAGGGATGAATTTCATTTGTTGAAAATTATACATTTTTGTGCATTAGATCCAAGTTAAAAGGGTTGGGAGGTTTTGACAATTTATTAAATTTTTTGAGTGTTGTCACTGAAGCAAAAAGTCTTGAAAAATGTGACAGATTCACATGGAGATAAGAAGCAACTGCCTAACAGATCAGCCTGTAAAACAGAGTAAGCACGTAAAGCCAAAAGTTGGAAATACGTATTCAGAACTGTCATGTATAACAGGTGGGTGCAACAGCTTTCTATCATAATGGCTACTCTCTCCATATTATCATGAAATGTAAATGGCCTTGCAGGTACAGACAAAAAGCAAAGATTACTGAATATTACGAAACATACGGGGCAAATAGTATTAATGCAGGACACACATTTGGATAGAATGAGCATGTGAAGTTAAACATGGTTTCAGGAAGGGCAAAGATAAAAGCAGAATAAAGGAAGGGGGAGTAATGCTGATTACTAGAGGGGCTTCAATAGTGATATAAATTTCTAAATCTTACTTTGTTTTAAGCTGGGCATTCAGCTTACTGCTCACGGAGGAAGTATGGCCAAACATCCACATAGATGCCTCACAAATGGCCTGTAAAGACATTTTTTAAAGAAAATTACTGTGTTTCAACTTCTACTCTGGTGGAATGTATTGTGACAGCAGCTCCCCAAGGTCTTGTACTCACTGCAGATGGCAACAAAGGCATTCAGACATTTGGGAACTATCTTACTTGGAGACTGGCCTACACAAACTGATGGGCACAAAGCATGCATGAAATACAAAGCTGACTATTTACTTGATTATTCTTAGTCATGGGAATTTAATGTCTGACATGCCTTCAAACATCAAACAACTACAATATTTCCCTTTATTTTGGGGGTGGACTAAGCAAAATGTGGGAAGCTGACTTACTGGTTGATTGCCATCCCAAAAACTTATTCAACCATAAAGAAGGGAGTGAATGAAGTTTTACTGTATCTTTGCAGAAGAATGTCTAATGCTCCCAGCACACAAGTGCTTGCAGCTCTGAGACACTATGCACTGACTGCTGCCACTAACAACAGCTTCTGGGACAGTAATTAAAGTGTCACTTGAGCGCCTGGCCCAAAATAAGTCAATGTTAGCTCCTCAGTTACAAGCTTCAGAATCCATGTGAAGGCAAAAGTCTACTGGAAGATCTGAGGTGCACATCTCCCTTCAAGAATTGCTTAGGGAATGGGATGCAATGGAGGAGTCCCATTTGTAAACACGAAGAACTGACTGAGATGAGCATTTCTAGGCATAAGAAAGGCAATTTGCCAAATGGTACAACAAGGTTCTTTACACCCTGGGGAAAAAAAAAATCTTATTAAATGCGCACTAATGAGAAAATTATTTCCATTTAATACAGTAAGACATTCTAGTCCTAGATTTTCTAATCTCTTGTAAGATGATCATCTCATCTAAAAGCTTAATCCTCAACAAATTAGGCTGAAATATCTATATTAGTCTCAGGCTCTTTAGGTATGGACGCACCAGGCGAACACAATGCTGTGGGGTAGAATGAGACCTCCATTACCATATGCACAATCTGGGAGAACCATGACTGCCTAGGGGCAAAATGGGCCAACAGCTTGACCTAGTCCATCCCGTCAGATTTGAGCCTCATTAAGCACTCATTACAGCATTTTTCATAAAAAGCTTTACTGGTAAACTTACCCATAGAATGGTGCCTTAGTATGTGGTGTGATTGCAGTGGCGACCAGCATTGTAAATTCTGCACCAGGATTTGTGTTTCAGTACTTTTACCGATGTTTTACTCAAGTTTTGCTGTTGGAACCATCTGTTTATCATTTACCTGGTAAAAATTGCATTTCAGTGCCATTTTACTTTGTTGTTTTTTCCCCTGGGAGTTGTGTCTGCCCCAGCCCCCACTGAGACATTAAGTTAAAGTTTTTGAAATTCTAATAGGACTACAGCTCCAACATTGGATCCTTCTCTAAGTATGCTTCTTGCAGCTTGAATTTTCCCCAACCTTCCTGCCCTTTCACTGTTGTGGTTTTAAAAGGCTGTCTTCTTTGGCTTCTGCCCCTTATGGTAATCTGACTTCCAAAGTCCGCCCCTCCTCTCTTTCACTGCTCTGTAAAGATGCAAATCCCTAGACAGTATTTTTTTCTATAAAACTCCCCTTAGAACTGAAACCTGCTAATGTGGCTAAAACAAAGTTATTGCATGGAGCCAAGTTTAGAGCAGCTAGGTTCTCATTAAACAGCACTGCTATCAAATTTTAGCACAATCTAACCTAGTCTAGTGCCAAACCACAGAAACCACCCAAGGAGTCCTCTGTACAACCTAGTACACAGCCTACAATAATGGGGACAACATGGATATGCAATTTTCAAACGTCTCCATAGCCAGTATGGTAGATATGAGCATCTTGAGACCATGTAGCAATCGTCTTATGTTCATACACAATTGACTCCTTAAAACACAGTATGTGGGAGATGCGCATGCAAACAATTTCACTGGAAGCAAGAATCTTGCATACAAACATTGTCAAGAACACACACACTACAACCACCACAGTGTCCACCACACACACAGACCAACTTATGCTGTGACACTAAAAAGCAATCTTCCCAAACCTCAAAGACTTCCAAAGCCTATAAATGACAATACTTATCCTCACCACCAATCTCTAAAGCACTCACCAAAAGCAACAGCAAATGTCACACAAATGACTACATGCAGTGGAGTCCCAAGAGCAAAGCAGATAAGGCAAGAAAACACATTAACCAGGACTCTTGTCAAAAGGGACTCCTTTGTACAACACACAGATGCCCCACTCAAGACTGAAAAAGAAGGTAACTTATTTATCTGGAGCCAGGCTCCATCAGGTTACTCATGCACTCAAGTCACTACACCACAGGTACCAATCTGATTCTCTCATAGCCCATATGGTCATTAATGACCAAAGGCATACCTTCCCTAGACTATATAGAGAGAGACTATTGATCTCTCGGAATGTATCTTTCAGGCAAGTTTGTGTCTTCCACTAAGCAGCATTATACCTTCACCAAGAATAATGCCACAGTACAAACAAAAGATGACCGACTTCAATAATTGGCTTTGTTTTTAGCATCTACCCAGGGGGTTAAATATTTGTCAGAGCAGGAAGACGTGGTTAATATACGATGTTACTTTGCAAAGGATAGTCTGCACCAGAGTCTCTTTTAGTCATCTGAATATTACTTAAAACTTTATCCACCCCCTTACAGCTTTTTTTTAGGCAATGCCAAATTGACAAGCCTAATGACATAGCAAATAAAACCCAAAGAAACCTAAAGGTGTTACTGCTCAATGCTAGGAGACTAAACACGAAGTCTACATCCTACAAGCTCTCCTCACTCTGGAGAATACAGACATCTGTGCCATTACCAATACCGGTTTTAAATCCACAGAAAATACTCCAGTATTGCAATGTTTTAATGCCTTCCAGACATTTAGATGATCAACTGCACAGACAGGGACAAAAGATGGAGGAGTTTCAGTCTACATTAGCTACAATTATAACTCTAAGTTGTAGAAACAAGACTATGCCTTGGAGTTTATCCATGTGCAAGTCACCATAAATAAAAGTTCCACACCATACCCTAGCAAGCTATAGGTCACAGTCTCATAGTTCATGCCTAGACCTAATGGAGACACTTACCATTAAACCAAATTTCCTATTCATGGGGAAACTAACTACCACTCTATAATCTGGTACACACACTGTCTCAAACTTGCAGGCACAATGATTCCTGGACTTTAACACAAATACCCTTGAACAGATAGTGTACACACCTGTCAGAGGTTCAAACATACTGGACCTGGTACTCGCCAATATGGTAGAGTGCTGGAGCCTCCCAGTGTCATGTTGTCACTGGTGTGGTCTGATCAGCTGTCTCCTTCAAAATAAAAATAAACTTAGCAGCTCCAGCAAACCATGCATCAGTAAGAAACTATTCCAAAGCAAACTGCATCCTATTCAGTGATAGTTTGTCAAAATTCAATGCATCAACTAACCCAGAGTTCACAGCCCTATGCAGAATAGTTCACCAAGACCCCATAACAACCATGTAAATGGCTGCATAGAGGCTGTTGTACCTGCTAGAAGTAAGTCAAAAAACAAACTAAAGAAACCACACTGGTGGACTCCTAACCTTAACAGTGTATATAACAAAAGGGAAAAAAGTCATGGCTAAATTCAGGAAGAGCAACTCCCATAATAAGCCCTCTAATTAATCTAAATAGAAAACTAACAGGACTGAAAGTCCAACAAGGCCAACTACGAAGTCAAGACAGCCTCACAGGCTAAATACAAGGCATTCTGCAGTTATGTTAGTAACCTCATTGACAGCACTCAGCAGTGTGACAAACTGATGGTCAGTGGTACCACCTTCATTGAGCACAGTGACAAAGCAAATCTGCTGGCTGTCAAATTTAGGCAAACTTCATCTCCCACACTTCCCCTGCCTCCAAACCATGGAGTACCTACTAGTATAACCCCCACAAACTATTAGCAGGGAGCAGGTCCTGGCAATGCTTGCTAAGGCCACCAATACAGCTTCAACAGGCCCTAACAATATTCCGGGATGCCTCCTAAACAGCTTTAAACATGACCTATCAGGACCACTTGAGTCACTTTTCAACTACAACCTCAAATAAGGCTTTGCTCCATGAGAACAGAGGACTGCAATGGTTATCCCACAAGGGTAGACTACCATCTAATCCTAGAACCTACAGATCCATTAGTATGACTAGTCTACTATGTAAAGCTGTGGAATGAATTATGAACATGATAAACAAAGACATAGGTAACTTTCAGACACTGGACTCAACCCTCTCTGGCTTTCTCAAGGGCACGTCAAGGCTACTAAACCTGGTGGACATCTTTGAGAAGGTCACAAGATAATGAATGAAGGGAAAACAGTGCATACCACCTACTAGGACCTGGCTAAGGTACTCAATACAATATTCCACTCAGGTATATTTGACAAACTCATTAAACTGGTCATAAATCCCTACACAACTTGGGACTTCCAAGATGGCTTCACACTAACAGTTTATGTCTAGCTCTCCCAGTGTGAAAACAGAAACTCAGCAGAGAAGGCCAGCAAACTTGTGTTTATGGGTAAATTTCAGTAACTGGCTAGTAAGTGTACTGCCTGGATGCCAGAAATAATGAAATACAGAAGACCTGGAAAAATCAGCTACAAAAAATGAGAAAAAAAACACCGACTAGTTATAGTTCTGAAGCTGTCCAGCAAAAAGCAATGCAACCTCCAGACATGGCTTCCAGTAAGCTACAGGAAGATATAATACAACTGCATAAAGAACTGCTTAAAAGAAACAAAACACTGATTGAGTATTATCAACACAAACAAAAGGTTGGAAGAAATGGAAGAAGCTTTAAACAGATATTCAGATGAGATGATAAACATGTAAAAATCAGAGGTTGAAATGAAGAAACGGCTGGCTGAATAAGAGTCTGCTCGGGAAGGGATGTTTAAAAAAATAATAGAATTAGAGAATGGAGTACGTAGGGAAAACTTGAGATTTTCTGCTATACCAGAGAAGCTGGAAGGAACAAACTGCATTAATTTTATTGAAAACACAAATAAGTAACTGGACTGGTATTCCACAGCAAGCATAGTTAGCTGAAAGGGCAAATCGTTTCTATGCTCCAAACCTGTCTGTAAGAAAGCAACCTAGACCTTTAATAATAAAGATGCAATCCTACCAGTAGAAGCTGATTCTGACAAAACTGCATCAGAAGGACAAATTACTAAGAGAGGAAGACAGCAGAGTGTCTGTGGAAAATAATTACTCACTGTATACCAGACAGAAGAGCAAATGTGTTCCACTATTCAGGGAATGTCGAGATGCAGGTGTGAAATTCAAACTGCTGCACCCAGCTGTCTTCAAGGTATTCTTCCCTGAAGGGACAAATCATTTCTGATGAAGTACATGCTAAGGAGGAGAAACAAAAATTTGTCCAACAGAAAGTAAGCTGTGAAACAGGAGGAGAATTTGTTTCTTCTTCTGGTAATAAAGACCACAGAGGGACTTGTACCTGTGAAACCTTTTCAAGTTTTTCAATGTAAAATGTTGAAGGAAGGAAGCATGAGAGTTGACTAGAAGAACAGAGAGTCAGCTGCAAATGAAGCAGAGATAGGATTTTGGAGATGAACAGTAACACAGCCAGTAACGTACTGTGGGATTACAATGCAATAATTATATTTCAGAAATATGACAGAACAAGAACATCTAGAAATACTGGACTTTTTCAGAATGTGTTGGACTTGTGGGGGGCTATAAAGCATATGCCCAACTTCATGTCATTAATGTTTGGAAAAGTGCTTTGGGGTGAGGAAGAGGAGGGAGAAAGTTAATTGTTAAGTAAAGATTTTTTTCTTAAACAGTACTAATGTGGTAGAATGTGGTTTTGTTTACATGCTATAAAGTACTTTTTTCAGTTATTTTTAAATGTAATGAGTGCAATCTGGATTGTAAACAGGTGCTGTTCTTTTTTTTTTCTTTCTCCTGTCTTCTCACTCGCTTCTTGTTCAGTTTTAAGAAATGTAGACACTGCAATATAAAAAAGGCCTGGTTAACAAAAGCATGACAAAATAAAAATTAATGTGCTTTTTCCCACATTCTTGCATGAAGTAACAAATCGATTAAAGATCTTAGACCGATTTGGTAACAAGTTTTAAATGAGAGCAAGTACATGAACGAATATTCAATATTATGAGGCTTTTTTTCTAGAAAATACATGTAAGCTCAGTAACAATTCTCATGTCTCCATGAAAACAATCTGATAAAGAGAAACTGGCTACAGTCTGGTGGAGAGTGATTGGATGAGGGGAAAAAAAGAAAAGAGAAACTGGCTAGGAGATCATGTTCTCTGAAACCAGAGTTTTTTCCAAGGTAGATAATTGTTCACTGAAAGCATTCATGGGCTTTCCAGAGGTAGTTAATATTCTCTGAAAGCATTTGGGGGATTTCTCAGCTGGGAGAGCTATAAAGATAAGTAAAAACCAATCAGCAATTAGTAAAAACACAGACTGCACCACTCCTCTTAGCATGAATAACCTTTCTTTTATGTTAACTCAAGTCTGATTGTGGCTGTCAGTTTGTGACTTTCTTATCAGAAGGGTAAATCTTCAATATTTGAAAGTGTACACAGTTTTGTGTTAGTATTAACTTAAAGGATTTTGATGAGTATTGGGGTGTGCTTGTTATTTTGCTTGAGGGCTTTCAATAAAAAAAAATTATAAGATGTGACATAGGCTCAAATGGATATGACAAGAAACAAATGTATAAAAGTTGAACCTGCCAAACTGTGCATGCAACACAAAAGCAGGAACAAGACATTTAAAAATGTCTTACATATAAAAGGTGGGAATAATAACTTTTTAATACAATGATGCTTTCTATAACGTCCTTAAATGTAAATGGCATCACTGATAAACACAAAAAACAGTAGTGAACTATATTAAAAATGCAGTGTGCAAATAGCTATGTTACAGGAGACACATTAAGAAATGAACATGTGAATTTGATAAAGAAAGGTTTTCAGGATGGTTATTCAGCAGAATACATGGGACAAAGGAAAAGAGGAGTACTTATACTAACTGCGACAGGAGTTCCAACAGTGATAGAATGAGATGAAAGAGATAACGGCAGATTTTAGTGCTAAGGGGCTACTGGCAAGGAGGGAGAACTACACTGGCATGTATTTGCATTCCACCTAAAATTGCTAAAATGGAGCTTAAGAAAATTCTGGGAGAAATCAGTTTTCAGCAAGGAATATAACTTATAGATGGGGACTCCAATTTGATTTGCAGCAGTGAAGATGCATCTGGGTGGGCCCAGAGGGGAACATATAACAAAGGAGGGTATATTTTTGAAGAAATTTATGAAAATATTTGGCACGGAAGATGTGAATTCAGTAATAGGAGTTTGAAGTGAATTTACAGATTATTCCACAAGATTGGATGAGACAGAATTTACATTTCACAGGAAAATGTGCATTTAATTGAAGGCCTTGATACTCACTCATAACTATTTCAGATCATGCGCCAATAGCAGCTAAAATAAAAGTACAGGGTAATGAAATAAAAATGAGACGTTGGTGCTTTCCCATGTATCAGCCAGAGAGAAGAATTTAAGGAATGGGTAGTGGAGATTATTCAGGAGTTGTTAGAGGAGATAGAAATTTCTTCTGAAAATATAGCTAGGGAGTGGGATAAAATTAAGACTAAGTTTAAACATAAGGTAAAAATAAAAGAAAGTGCTATGCGGTTAAGTAGTAATGAATTACTTAGAGGGACTGACAAATGTTAAAGTATTGCAGAATAGGGGGAATCTCACAGAACAAGAAGAGGATCAACTGCAGAGTGCTAGACAGAAAATAAGGGATTACCTCGATAATATGCATGAGTTTATAAAGATTGTTGTTAATCAATTGTTTTCTGACAACACCAGAGCACAAAACTTTTAGCACAATGACTCAGGCAAAAGAAAGTAGAAAGGGCAGTCACCAAACTTACAGAGCTTAAAACAAGGAAGGTAACGAGACATCCTGTAGAGATAGAAATATTTCAGAAATTCTATGAGAGTCTCTATAAAGCACAGAAATATGAAAATCAAGAAAAGATACAAATGAAAATGCTTACTGAAGAATTAAATATGCTAAGGTTAGAGTTAGATGAGGCTCAATTACTAGTGGTTAGGATAGGAGGTATTCCTGCTGAAGTTTGGAAGCTAGGAGGAAAAAAAATGAAAGATCTGGCGGGTTTGGTTTAACAGCATTTTAAGAGGGGGAGAAGTATCAAGGTCCTGAAATAAAGCAGTGGTAGCTATTAATACCTAAACAAGGTAAAGATCCATCAGACCCAGCTTCATACAGGCCCACTTCAGTACTAAACCATGATTATAAATTGTTTGTGTCTATAACGACTGAAAGAATGGGAAACGTAATGCCAAACCAGATAGATATGAATCAGTGTGTGGTTTTATGGAGGGAGGCAAACATTTAACAACATTAACAGAACACCAATTATCCAGAGAAAAGCAGAATATAAGAAAATACCATTGTTGTTGGTGGGTCTTGATGTAGAGAAAGCATTTGACAGAGTAAGGTGGGACTTTATGAGCAGGGCAATGGAAGCATTAGCATTTCTTGAAAAAATAAGGTTGATTAGGAGGATATATGAGGGATCAGAGGCGAATATTAAAGTGGGTAGGGTCCTCTCTGATATTTTCTGCTTGAGCAGAGGAACTAGGCAGGGGTGTCCTCTTTCTCTTTTATTACTTGCATTAGATTTAAAACCACTGGCAAAGAAAATAAGGGATTCAGAAATTCAAAAATATAACTGGTATGATTAGTCAAGAAAAGCTGGTTTTATTTGCAGATTATATTTTATACCTGACAAAACCAGAAAGTGACATTACAGTGTTGTGGAACATTTTGAGACAATTTCAGATCTTTTTGGGACACAAAATTAATGAAGCTAAAACAAAGGCAATTGCAGTATATTATGTACCCACACACAAATTGGTTCTGGAATATCCATATTTATGGGGACATGATAAAATGAAGTATTTAGGAGTATGGATTAAACATGATTCTAGTGTGGCAGCTAAGGTTATGTGGGAAGAGACTAAACAAAAGACAATAAAAAAAACTGAGAAATGGAAGCTTTGTTATATGGATATGCATAGTAAGATACAAGCAGTTAAAATATTTTTTGTCCCTTTAGTCTTATACGTAAGCTCAGGCATATTTTTACAACCAGAGAAGTTGTGGATAGCAATTAATAAAGAGCAGAAGGACACTATCTGAGAGGGGAAGATGGCAAGAGTGAAATGGGGTAAGCTGATTCTTCCAGTATAACAGGGTAGACTGGGATTACCCAATTTGAATGTGGTATTTCAGAGCTACACAGTTAAGACTACTATATACAGCACAAGCAGAAAACTCTCTTCAAAGTGAAAATGGATGATGAAACAGGAGAGAAGCTCAAGAAACAAGGAGACTTGGATTTTGGATGCAGGCCTTTAAGGAAAATAAACATACAGAATATGATGTCCATAAAGTAGCAGAAAGTATTCTAATAACGAAGCCAACACAGGATTGGAGAAAGAAGATT
This sequence comes from Protopterus annectens, assembly GCF_019279795.1. NCBI lineage: Eukaryota > Metazoa > Chordata > Ceratodontiformes > Protopteridae > Protopterus > Protopterus annectens. The sequence continues at coordinate 478,624,667 of NC_056737.1, read as the reverse complement.
CTGCTGACAGGGATGACTGCAATTAGGGATACAGACAGTAGGCATGAGGGGGGTGGAATTTATTGGAGAAAACTGACAAAGGAACCAAGGCAGCAAATAACTAGAGAGGGAAAGAAGACAGAATGGGAAGACACCAATTTATTTGGACTGCAGGATAGAGATTGCCTTCCCTATCAGGGATTGATATCAGGGTATAGGCAAAGAGAAAGAAATAGGGGTGTCCTAAACAAAAGGCCAGCACTGCTAGCATTTTCAGCAGAATCTAAAATAGAAGGTGCCATTCAAAAAGGAATAATTAGTAGCGCATATAAAATATTGCATGATAACTATAAGAATCAGAGGATGTTAGAAAGGATTGGGAAGAGAGATTGGATAAGCAATTCACAAACAATGGGATGATATATGTACATCTCTGAAATATGCAACAAAATCTAGAAGATTTAGGATTTTTGCCTGAAAATATTTACATAGATATTTCTATACCCCAAGTAGACACCAGAAAATTTTTCCTCAGGCAGACAGCAAATGTTGGAGGTGTGACGGAGAAGAGGTAATTGGGAACATATTTTCTGGGAGTGCAGTCAATTGGTGGACTTTAAAGATTCCTTGCAGGATGCATTGCTGGAGATGCTTGGTGGGCAGACTGGTCTGATGAGGGAGATGATTTTTCTGAGCTATGATAAAGAATTGGAATTGCTAGACATGGTAAAGCCTTGCTGTGTCTAATTATAGCAGCTGCCAAAAAGTAATTGCTAGAAAATGGACATTAAAATCTAAAGCAACTATACTAGAAGTAGTGAATACAGTAACAGATAAAACAACTGAAAGTGAGATCTTTATAAAAGGGTAAGAGCAAACTACACAGGAAAAAATGGCAATTGTGGGAACAATACACATAAGGGAGGAATGAGGTTTGAAAGGCAGCAGGACTTAAATGAGCTATGTACTGTAGGACCCCCAAAAATGTGGTAGATTACAAGTGATATAAAATGCTTGCAAGTGGGAGTGTGTTAGTATGGTTTGAGATGTAAAATGCTTGCAACTAGAATTGTGCTGGTGTGGTTTGTTTTCATTTATATAAATGTACGATTGCCTATGTAGTAAGTGATGGTTTAATAAAGATGTTTCTTGTTTAAAAAAAAAAAAAGCAAGAACTGAATAATTTGTGTAATGCTGCTTAGCTTATATGATATACAGCAATGTGTGTGAAGTACAATGTTTATGTTAATTATAGTTTGATTACTTCTAGATGAATGTAAGTGTGCCTGTGTCACAAGTGATAATTCAATAAAGGTGTTTGGGAAAAAAACCTACATAACTCACTGAATCGCCAGCTGTCTCACAGACTGAACTCAGGAAGTCAGGATTGGTGATACCACCGCCACTAAGAGACTGGTCACCAGCATGGTAATTCAGTCTGGGACTTTTCCTATTTGGCATCTACTTCTCAGAGGTAAAGGTTAATGTCAAGGGCCTTTGGCTGACTAAGTTTGCAAATGATTGCATATTGGGAACTATCACAGTTTCCCCCATGACTCAAACATCTTAACAAGAGGGTCTAACAGACAAATGACTGATGCCAAAGTCATACATAAAAACTCAGTGCCAAGAAATGCATTATGGTGCCTTTTGGGAAAACTGCCATGCAGGCTAATCACTCCATTAATAAGGCACCCCTAAGAGCTGACCTGACAGTCAGGGACCTGGGAACATATGTAGACTGTCTTCTGGCCTTTTACCAACATGTGGCCAAGGTAGTGAGTAAATTATAAGTCACCCAACTTATAAGGAAAGGCATGGCATCAAGGCTCAAGGAAGTCATAATGCACTTTAATTGGCCCTTATCAGACCCAGAAGAGTACAATGCCCCAGTCAGCATGTATCTGACCAAATATAAGCAACAGGTGGCCAGCCCACAAATGATCCTTATTAGCTGAACCCAGGATATAAACAAACACATTGTCCTAGAGATCACTTAAAACCTTCATCTCTATCCTCAGTCTCCTACAGGTTACTGAATGTCTATCTATGTCTGACATACAAGGCATCATATGATCCAGCTCTGATGGACTTTTTTGCACATCTGGAAAATGATCAGAATCACTAGATCCAAGGATTTAAATTTTGTTTGTGACATAAATAGGGCATGTTGGCGAGACAGATACATGTCTCATAGGATCCCCACACTTTGAAACAGGCTTCACCCATCCATGTGAAGCAGTCCCATCCCTAACCCTATTTAAGCATGACCTTGACCAATGGATAGGAAATCAGAAATTCACCCTGGATCTGGCCCCTATGTCTCACAGTGGTAAATAATACCTATGCCCATGCTAACATAACCCCCCCCCCCAATAACCTTTAGAAGCTAACATTCCCCTTCCTAATAAACCCCAAAGATACATAGGGGCACAACTAATTTGGGTTGCATGGCTAGGCTTATAAAAGTCTTTGTTGTTGTTAGTCTGGTATATACCTCTAAACCTATTGTGATCACCTGATAAACCCCTGGTAACAGACAGAAGTGGAAAGGCATAAAGTAGGCTTCTGTGCCATGGACAGTCAGAAGTATTCCCTACCAATGCTTTACTGCATGGGAAATCTAGAAAAAGATCTTTTTAGATGGTACTTCTCGTGTGATGCCTGAAGACCACACTACTACATAAGGGTAAGAAAAGTTTGGGATCTAGCTACCACTTGGTTATTGAAACCAGTTCTGCTCATTTTACTTGCCATGTTCTGAGCACAAGTATTCCCTAGACCCAAACTTTTCTTACCCTTATGCAGCAGTGTGGTCTTTATCCAAAGAAAAATTTGCCCACACCATTATGTATAGTCCTAGTGTTTCACTAATGCAAGAAATATTGCTAATCACATAAGCTCTTCCCATAAAAGGGAAATTTCTTGCATTCTTCTTTTAGAATAACATGAAGAATCTGAGGAAAGACAGTCAGATCTTTTTTTGTTTCGTTTGACCTTCAGTGTAGCTCAAGAATCAAGGGTATGTGATTTCCCTGGCTCTGTTGCACAAAGAGGAGGAGCCATACCTATTTAGGTGACTAAGGTTTGCTTGGAGGCTTGAACAGGAAGAACAAGGCAAGAAGGGAGAGAAGTGGAGTCCTGCAACCAACCTATTTGCTTCACCTGGTGAGACGGTTGGATTGTGGGTGTTCAGCAAGCAAAATAATTTGTGTGATTTCTCTGGTGGAGACCAAGGAAACCATCAGTTGTGACTCAGGAAAGGAAAGCAGGGCTGCTTGCTGGCAGTGCTCCTCAGTGAAGTTAGGGATAACCAGCATAGTCATCCCACTGCACACCCCCTTCACTTGTGGAAGTCAAGTATGCCCAGCTGACTTAGACCTTAAGGTTAAAAAAACACCCTGACAGCTGCCTAACTGATGGCCCCTCCCAGCTGACCATTAACCCAGTGATAAGGAATAAATGGGCTGACTGACAGGGAGGAAATGGATGATGATTGGCCATCAGCAGTATCAGAAAAACACTGCATTGAACCACAAAAACACTAATTGAACCAGGATGGTTCTAACCTTAGTTATAAACTTATTGGAAAAACAAGTCGAGAGGGTTCTAATTTTTATTAGAATATTCTCTACATAAGGCTGTCCCCTAAAAGAAGCCTGACCTCTCATCCTTAACAGAAGCAACAGATTAAAGACAGGTAGTGACTTAAAAAGCTTGGTATATGTGCTATGCACTGACTATTACTGAAGTCTAACCAGAATCTTGTACCAATGAAATCTATTACTCATTCACACCATGCCAATTACCATCACCACCATTCTAATCAAACTTTTATAAAATGAAAACTTTTACAGACATGTTAATAGAATAGTGTAATTTCTTAGCAAAAGAATAACATACATTACAAGTGCTGCCTGTAGAATAAATATGTCCCTAAACAAGCATCTTACTATCTTTTGCTGCAGCTAAACTTTTTGTCAAAAGTTATGAATCCTAGTTTAAGACCTTTTCACATAGTCCTCCCAGACTACTGAAACCTTACGAAGAAGCTTCTGAGCAGGCTTGTAGATCTTCATGCAACAGAGCAAACCAATAATCTCCTCAGATTATAGGGACAACATTTTAGTCTCAGCAAAAGTAAACAACCATTTGCCCTTTACAAGGGGCAACATATCCCCTTCACTTTCATTACGGGTACAGCTGAAGACTCCCTATCTTGGTCAACATGCAGTATCAAGGGTGAACTCATGCTATGTTATCTCAACTTTGATTTGACTAGCACAAGTCTTCAAAGCACTCATCCAACCATCCATTCAGTCATGTACAAGTAATAACTAACCAAACTATCAAAACTAAAGGTATTCAGTACTCTGTCACTGCTATCTAACCCTGTAGTACAATTAAGAACCACCACCAATAAACAATGTTTAGAAATATAACTAATCCAAATGTATTTAAAGCAACAATAAGAAATAACTGGGTGATGCTAAACAACTTAATCTCGACTCCGCTGTGGACTTTTTTATTAGTACTTTTCCGAGGATCTTAAAATGGTTTAACATGAACTCGTATTAAAATAGACTTTCCAATGGCTTATGCAAGATGAAAAAAAAAGTAGAGTTATGAAAACTTACTAGAATTATAAATGTCAGACTGTGGTCACGGTTACAGTCACCACTACTGTAGGGGAATCTGGTATATAGGCATTTGCCTGGCCCATCTTCAGATCTTTATCAACTCTCTCAGTCAGTGCCAGACGATTTCAGACTTTAGCATCTGAAACCCAGGGCCTGTGGTGTGAGATCTGGTGAATTCCAGCCGTGGTTGTTGACTTGAACAAGTGAGGAACAAGTAGAAATGGAGACAGGAGGAAAGTGGGTACCCATCCTCACTCCAGTTACCTAAAGCAAGAGTGATGGCGAGAAACAGGACTGTGACGGTAACAATCCTTGAATATCTACCATAAGGATAAGTTGCCTGAACAACTGTACTATTTTTCTTGTGGATCACTGTAGGGGAAATGCCCAAAGCTGTTCAATCCTCCCCAATAAGGGAGGTGGATTAAAGCAGATGAATAGGAGACTGCGCCTTTCAGGATAACCTACCCTTTGCCCTGAAAGCCAAATTGAGCCTGCTGTGCTTTGAGAAAATGAACCAATAAAAGGGGTATGGATCATTTTGACCCCGCCGATTCAACCTTGATGATTTTCCCCCGAACGATTTGACCTGACAAAATAGTATCTTTCCTGCTTTTGTTAAATCAAAACATATTTAAGAAAGGAAATGGAAAAAAATGAGTTCTGTAGGTATGGTTTAAAAAATGAAAGTCCGGACAGTATGAAAGGAAAATAACTTTTTATAAGCAACCAATGGAAAAAAATCAAAAAACATTATATAAAATACTATACATACATAGTATAAATGTGTACAAATATTACCGCGACACTGAAATAAAGATTAGATCAAAGAGAATAATAAAACATGTGCATCATTATCCATTAAAAGAAAAGCACAAACTACCTACAAAAGCACACGTCATGTTAAACTATAAAAGGAGTTTCCCTGTAATAATTTTATGAAAACATCAATGAAAAGGAGAAATAGCCAGGCAAGTAAACCACATCCATAGTTGCATTAAAATATACATTAAAACCAAAAGATTTAAAATCAAATAGGAGCTTCTAGGCCATTTTATAATCCAATTAACTTTTACATGTAGTGAGTTTGAAAACAAGCAAAAGTTGCGATTCCCATACAAACATCAAAAAAGTATATAAAATAAACAAATATCAAATAAATGTACCATATAGAGAGATGTGGGAATAATCTGCAGATAAAAAATAGTGAAATAATTAAATCCAAAAGTACAAGTAAAGAAAGAATCCCATGCAATAAAGACAAACCAACAAAAAATTTATCTACTGCCACCTACTGGATAAAACATTAACATTATAAAAAATAAAACATTTTAAAATCAAAGACTATCAGTTTAATTATTCTGTACTTCATTAATTAATTAATGCAGAAAATGTAATTAAAATTTATTTGGGGTCACAGTCCACCCACTAAGTATTCCCATAGACAATAAATGTACATTTAAACATGAAAGTATACACAATTACATTGGGGTTGAATCATCCGGGGTCAAGCTGTCCTGCTTTCATAAAAGCTGACTGCTTCTAAGATGTCCTGGGTACTAGCCCCTCACAGAAAAGCAACAGTAGTTGTGATTCTAGCAAAACTGGGTCTGATTTTCCTATAATGAATTTGCACTCTCTTTACAATAAATATTACTGATATGTGCTATCAATATTGCGATAGTCTGTTTAGATACAACTGGCCCAAGCTTGCTCTGGGCAAAGGAGACAAAATTGTTTTGATTTTCTGATGGCTCTGGTTCTGCCAAACTAACACCTCAATTGTCTGAAAATATGAGTGCCAGATGCTTTCCCCTTGTTTAGAGATGTATTATTAATCAAAATGTCTCTCCCAGTTCCCAGCAGGAGATCACTCAAACCTCCAAGAGGGTTAGGGGGTGAGAAAAAACGTAATAAATTAATACAATCTCTGGCCTTTTTGGGACCAGGGATGGTGTCTAGTCACGATGGAGGTGGTTCTGATTTCCAAGAAGGCGTCTTTTCATTTTCCTGGAGTTCTTATTCAGAGAGGAACCTCAAACCTTATTTCTTGCAATCTTCTGAAAGTTACAGAAGTTACTTAACCTTCTGAAGCTGAAGAAATCTTAAGAGCCATTTGTATCTTCAAAAATGTTTGATTGCTGAGACAGATGAGCTCTGGTCCAAATGGAATGGTTAACTAAGGATCTTTTGTTGGCTTATGTGACTTACTGATGGAGGTGATTCTTTAGTTCGCCCCTCCCTGTGCAAGGTCTCCCATGGGGGGGGGGGGGTGGCGTTGAGGCCCTGTCAAGGGGCTGGCCAAGGAAGGTGCTCCTCTTGCAAAGCTTAGCCCATTTGTGAATATTAGTCCTTCAGTTAACACATCCAGTCAACTGCAGTGCATATCAAACAATTAACCTACACAGTGCAAAGCAGTCAATTGCCATTATTAAAACCATATATTTAACAAAAATAAATCTTGGTGTAGCCTCTTTTTGCTTTCTTGCAGTACTGAGATTAGTACTTTAGTGTCCAGATTTATATCCTGATCTTGGATAGCCGTTATGTTAGGGTGGAGATTTTGCAGAGATTTCACCTATGTTTCTTCAGTCTGTCAATGAAAGATTACAGGTTTGTTTTTTTTCAGATTACTATGGGATAATACATCATGTTTTTTTGCCAGGTATGCTATGGACCATGTGCCTTGTGTGTCTAACTTTTAGCTCCAAAAGGACAAACTGGTCAGCAGGTTCAAAGTAAAATGGTTAAAGCTAGTTGGAGAAATTGAAGACGATATTGCAGTTCATGTGGGTACCAGCTAAAATCTTTTGGATAAAGCTTTGTTAGTAAGAATTTTAAGGTTTAAGGTTTTTATTCTGTTTTAATAGGTAAACTTCAGAAAGAACATATAGGATGCTTACCAAATACTGCTACATGTTTGTCCATGCATGCCTTAGACGATGTGGTAAGTGTGTTGACTCAAGGAAATTCAGCAAGGTGACTGGTCTGTGTGGGTTTCTAGTCAAGGATTATTAACAAGAACATTAAAAATGAATTAAAAAATTCCTACAACCCAGCAGTAATTTTGTTTAGATGAAACCTGGGGGTTTCCTTTAAATTAAAATTTTTAAAGCTCCTACGTGCAATAATTGGCTAGGAAAACCAAGGGTTTAGCTTAAACTGTGTACTACACCTGAAGCTATTCTTACTGAAAGTATGACTTTGTGGGATTTAAGGGACCCAAGGCTACGTATGCCAAGTTTTATTTAAGGAACTTGTATGGGTTTAACCTTCATAAAAGTGCATTTTCAATTAGCTACTTAAGTGGACTTTTTATGGGTACCCTAATTAATGCAGTGGCATTTTTTGCAGTGTGCTATGGACCACATGGCTTGTGTGTCTAACTTTAAGCAACAGCGAATCCAAAAGGAGTACATGCTGGTTGGGTATTTGACATTTGGGGTGATTAAAGTTGGAGGAAGGTAAAGCCCTGATCATGGAATAAGCAAGTGGGTTGGCCTGGGCTTTATACTTAAGGCCATACTAGCTGTTATTTATAGGGACCTGGATCCATCTGCTGCTGACAGGTAACAGGGATAAAAGATCTTGTTGTGCAGTTACCTGTATTGTAATTGACTGTATTATTATATCCATCTTCTTAGCAGACTGTCAAGCAGTCACTAATTTAGTGTTTAATGATTTTGGGGATTGTATGAGTGGGTAGCAATATGTATTACTAGGGATGAGCTAGTGATTACTGATTAAAAAAAATATTCAGAGATAAGCTGCACTTGTGGCTAAAAATATACCATTCATTTTCAGACATTAAAGCTTATCCCTTGGGGAGTTGGACCATATTGTGTAATGGATCCTGCCTGTTTTTGTGAAACAGTCAAAGTTCCTTTGTGAAGGGATCAGCTAGTAGGACCATAGGTCTAGCTTAAACTCTGTGGCTTTAGCTAGAATTGATTTTATAAAAAGTATAACAGTGATATGTAAGTGAACTAGAGTTTGGTGAGTGCCAGGTTTAATCTAGGGATCTTGAAGGTGACTGGGTTGCACAAAATAAAAGTGAATCTTCCAATAAAAACTATTTGAGTTGCTGGTGATAATCCTTAGCCCAAACACAAAGATGGCAAAAAATGTATAGAGGAATCCCTCTGTAAAATAACATTTACGTATACAGGATCAGACTGAAAACAACTGCTAGCTTGTCATGTGAACACTGACAATGAATAGGTCCTTTTTAAAAGTTCAATAAAAATGCTGGTGGCCCAGTTTTCTAAGATTTAGGATAGACCTGATGGAGGAAACTGTGTTGAGATCCAGTGCCTTTCTTGCTTACAGTCGGATTTGCCACTCTAGTTCTCTGGGTCTCACCACAACTTTCTCAATCAAATGTTTCCTCAAACAACCTTATGTTATGCTCCACACTGACAGGGTAACTGTGCATTAAGCACTCCTACATGCCTGAAACTGCAATACTCTCTTAGCAGAAGCAAATGCAATGAATTATGCTGGCTTCCAGATAAAAAATGTTAGGGTCACAGGTTCAGAGTGTGGCAAAGTTAGATGTTCTTCATTAGATCACTGCTGCAATAGCCGAAATTATACGAGATGTCCTGACAAGGACTGGACTAGCCTGACAGCTTCCAAACCTTTAGGGCAATGTCCATATGCCCTAACCACAGCCCTGCACAAGGGAAGCAGGATAACAATCGGTGGTTAGAGCACCAGAACTTAAGAACTTTATTGCCACTGAAGAGTGCGCTCTTCTGCAGGCTTTAGCTGATCAATGATCAGCAAGCACTTTTACAAGGCTAGGCAGACAAGTATCCCTTTTTGGATTACCCTCCACATCACTAATTTTTGTGAAGTGCATTTCTTTTTAGTCAAAAAATAGATGTTAGCCAATAGCTGGGCTTTGTAGTGGTCATCACTAAAAGTTTTGCCTCAAAAACTTACTTTTTAATTTGTGTCTCCTTGAAGGGAATGAACTGAAAACATTTATTTTGCATGAAGTCAAACTAAACTTTTACATTAGATTTTATTTTGGGGGCTTGAACGTTTAGTTTTGGGGGCTGTCATTAAAACTTTTAACAAAACAAAATTAAATCTCTGTCAATATTCTTTATTAACTCTTAAGTGCCACTAAATGCTTGCTAGACATCTTTTTTCAGCTAACAAATGGTCCTGGGTCACTGTTGGGATTCCTTTACTTTCGTTTTTTTTAGCACCTTTATTAAAATCAGTCAAGACACAGATACACATACATCAATAGAAAAGAAACCATATTAACATTTTTCCATTTACACACATTATACGTTACACATGGTCTTTTTTTTAAAACTGTCTTTCAGACATTACATGAATCACTCAAATTCCCGCCTTCCCTTAAATCTCACTCCTCCTCCTGAACATTACTGTCCACATATTGCTCCCATAAATGTAATTTCTATATAATTTGGTCCTTCCTTTTTCTAAATATCCTACTTCAAGTTATTTTATCTCTTTTACTATATTCAAAACTTCAAATACAGTTGGTTTACATTTTGATTTCCATTCTCTAGTAATTGCTTTTTCGGCAGCCAAAACAATTAAACTTGATAAGGTCTTAGTATATCTAGACAATTCAGATCATGTCTCAGCTCAAAAGAATCATTTCCTCACAGCTATTTGCTCTTCCAATATTTCTGACATAGCACTCTATAGGGAGTTTTTTTTTAATCTGCCAACTAATTACACTCCCAAAAACATGTCCCCAGTTCCCTCCTGCTTCCCTATCATACCTTCAACATTTTTTTATCTACTTGATCAAAAATTCTTTAAATTCTGCTTAGGGTATAAAAATATCTATACAAAAAGTTCCAAAAAATCCTAAACCTATTGGGCTTTGTCGCATATTTGGGAGCCATACACCCCTGCCCCCCTGTAACTGCACTAAAGTAACATCTACAAAGATACATGTGACCTGTTCCATACTGTATGACTTTTTACAGAACATTTGTCTACTTTGCTTTTCGTTTTTGCTCTGATTATATTGCATGTTTTCTGTATTAACTTGCTCTCTCACCTAACATTGTATTGCCTACCTCTGTTTAAAATTATCATAACTACTGAAGCTTTTCTCCCCGGGGCTCTACTGAAAATGGACATATATCCAGCTAGACTAGCCCGGTCAACAAATGTAAAATAAATAAATAAAAAATAAAATAAATTGCTTTTCCAGTCTCTCTCTAATCCTTTCTATCCTCCTCTGATTCTTATAGTTCTCATACAACATTTTATGTGTCTTCCTAATTATCCCCCTTTTAACAACAGCTTCTGATACATATTTGACTAAAAAATCTATCAGAGCACGTCTTTCACTGAGGACTCTTCCTTATCCCTCTCACTTGCCTATACTGTGACATCAATCTCAGACAGGTAAAGGCAGTCTAACTTGCAGTCCAAACTTATTGGCCTCACCCCACTCAATTAACTTTCCATCTCTAGTTATTTGCTTTCAATACTTTGGGTCCTTTGCCAGCTTTCTCTAGTACATTCCATTCCCCACTTGCCAATTCTCTGTACCCTTACTTGCAGTCATTCCTATTCACTATATCTCCTTTCTCCGTGCATTTGTTGGCTTCGTTCTTTCAATATTTTCTGCAACTTTACAAATACAATATTCTGTATGGCAGTTATTCTACTTAAGGATCTGCATTCAAAATCTCAGCATTGCCTCCACTTCATCAGCATCCCTTTGCATTTTGAATTATAACCATCTGCTTGTATTATGCACATGATCCTTAACCGTTTAGCTTTAAACCATCCCTTAAAATCAGGTAATCCTAAACCACTTTTTTTTCTACTTGAGAGGATTAACTTACCTCACTCAATTTGTCTGGGAGGAAAAGGAGGCAAGGGTTATTTCAACCCATTATTAAATTACTGTACATTACATTTCTTCTGGTGGACAAAATTATGCCTGACTTGTATATAAAACTAAAGGGAGTAAACATTTTCACTGCTTGTATCTTACTACCAATATCCATAAAGAGATTCTAGATTCTCAGCTTTTGCATTATCTTTTCTTTGGTTTCTTCCAACATATCCTTAGCTGCTTTAATACAAGCCTTTTTAAAACATAGTCTTTAATGCTTCATCTTATGTCCCAACAAATATGGGTATTGCTGAACTAAGTCAAGAGTGGGTATATAACTTACAACTATAGCCTTTGTTTTATCTTCATTAATTTTCTCTCCTAAAAAGACACAAAATAGTTGGATATACAACACCAAGATGTCCTTTCTGGACTATTAAGTACTTGTTGTCTCTTCCGGCTTTTCCCGGTTAGGGGTCGCCACAGCGGAACTCCGGTCTGCTAATGATTGGCAGTAGATTTTTACATGCCGAGTTGCCAGCCCTGACGCACAGCCTTCAATAAAGGTACGCCCATTCACACATGTCCCCACACAAGGCGCTTTAGCTGAGAATCGAACAGGACAACGTCTTACTGTGGGGCGACAACGCACAAAACCTGCAAATAAAGTCAGCTTTTCTTGTTTGTCATACCAATTATATCACTGAATTTTTGAGTCCCTTATTTTGTATGCCAGCTACTCTAACTATATAGCTAAGGGTCAAGGGAACATCCCTGCCTGGCTCTTCAGTTCATAAAACTTATCAGAGAGGAACCCTCCCACTTTAATTCTTGCCTCTGATCCTTCATATAGCCTCCGAATTAACCTTATTATTGCATCAGGGAATGCAAATGTTTCCACTGCCTTGCTCATAAAAATAACAATTTACTCTGCTGAATGCTTTCTCTGCATTAAGATCTACCAACAGTGGTAGTTTCCTACATTCCGTTTCCCTCCAGATCATCAGTGTTCTATTAATGTCATATGTTTACCTCCCCTCCACAATACTTCATTGATCCATATCTATCAATATCTATCAATTTTGGCAACATATTTGACATTCTTTTACCCAGTATAGAAAAGCACTATAATTATTGTTTAAAACTGAAATGGTTCTGTATGAGGCTAGATCTGAATGGCTGTTAACCTCTTTGGGTAAATACAGTCACCACAGCTTTCTTCCAAGATGCTGGTACTCCCTCTGCCTTTTTTTTTAAATACTATTAAACAAAATATTCCATATCTTTGTCAGTTTCTTCCCTCCTAACTTCCAAAGGAATACCATCTCTTCCTGGAGGCTTCCTTGCAGATTATTTCATTATCTCATTTCCTCCTATGTTAACTATCAGCTGTTGAAAATCACCTTCCTCTAATCTTGGCATAATTAAGTCTTACAGAAATATTTCAGTTTGAGCTTTTTTTTGGTTTTCACTTTCCTCTACTGTATGTAAATGTTAATAAGTGTTAATAAATATTTTTTTTCCAAATTTGTCTCCTGTAGTACTATTTGCACTCTACATTTCTTAACATAATTTGATACTCTGCTTTTTACCCATGCCTGTAAGGCTATTTTCATTCCAAGACACTATGTATAGGGTAGCCATTATAATAAAAAGCTACTGTTCCCAATTATAAGTTTTTTAATGTGCATTTCCAATTTCTGTCATACAGGCACACACAAATATTTGGTAGGTTGTTCTTCTGTACAGTTTTCTTTTCATGTTTGTTTGAACCTACACCACATTTCTGAAGCCTTTTTTGCTTTAATGAAAACAGAGCCACCTTCTACTAGATTGCTCACTTTTTGCTGGATAAACTTTTTTTTATATATATATTTCCTCCTTAGCCTGTTCTACATAAAAAAAAAACTACTTAAATATACAAACTCTGAGATCGCGCTACAGCAGGAAATAGGAACATTTCCCATTCCGCGCTGTATTGTCAGTGTAGCGCGATCTCGGAGTTCGTATATTTAAGTAGAGGGGTGCAGGGGGGCTTGCCCCCCTGCAGTAACTTCTTCTTTTATTTATTTATTTTTTTTTTACAATTTCAGAAGATCGATCTTCTGAAATATCGATCATATGGTTTCGACCATATGGTCTTCGATATTTCAGCCATTCAATCTTCTGAAGTGTAACTATATATATATATATATATATATATATATCTATATTACACACACACACATCTTTGATCCGCCAGGAAAAAGTACTCTGAAGACAGCTAGATACAGCAGCTTTAATCTCACACTTGCCTTTCAAAATTCCGATTGCTGCCTGGTGTACAGTGAAGTACTCACTTTCCATACATAAGCACTCTGTTATTTTGATAATTTTTGCCTTCTGCCAGTTTTGTCAGGATCAACTTTTCCTGCTGGTATGACCACATCTTTACTAATATAGGTCTTGGCTGCTCATGCCCATTTTTTGAAACCGTAAACTCCAACTCTCCAGTAGAGACACAAGGCACCAGTAAAGGAAGTCCCAATGCTTTTCCAAAAAAGAATCCCAGCAACAGTTCCAAAGTAAAGCAGCTTATTCCACATACAAAACAATACAGGATTTAGTGCTTTTGTCTCCCTGCAGAAAACTTCATCTGCCTTTACTGGTGCCTTGTGTCTCTACTGGAGAATTGGTGTTTACTAATTTTCATTTAACTCCAAAATTCCACTGCCTTTTGGTTATTTTTTGAAACCGCTCTTTTTAAGCCCCATACCCGGCCGGCTTTTTCTTCATTTCAGCATCTGATTTTTCCAGTTTTACCAGTTCATCTGAACAGCTAGTTAAAGCTTCTACTATTTTTCCAGCCTTCTGTTTTTGAGTTGATATACTCCGACGTTTCATACACTTTCAGCACCTCTGAATAGAATTATTTCTTCTACATTACTGGAAGCCATCTCTTGAACCAAGGCTGAAGCCTTAACTGCTTTTTGCTGGACAGTTGCAGGATCCTTCCTAAATAGTGTCTCTTCAACTTTCCTGGTTGACTTTCTTTCAAGTTCTCTAAGTTTCTTGTTTGCTGGCATCCACGCAGTGTATTAATGGCCAGTAACTGAATTTTAGCCAAATAACATTTTAACTGCAATCCTTTTTCTCAGTTTTTGCTTTTAAACTACAACAGCTGAAATTATTGCTCACTATGTAGCCATCTTGGAAGCCACAGCATTTATTTTCATTTTTTTCTGATGGAGTGTGTTGTTTCTGCTTAACAGTGTTGTCAGGAGCTAGTGTGTTTGGTGGCTGTCAATACAAACATTTCAACTCCAAATGCAGTCTCAGTCTGGAGGCAACACTTGACTCTTCTAGGCTCAGCTATCTGTCTTTCAGACTCTGCAGCTAGGTCATGGACCCGATTCCAAGAAATGCTATCAATCACAGCCCAGGCATTTCAAGACTTTGGTAAGGGTTTATTTAGAGACTTTCAGGGTTTAAATGCTTAATCTTCGCCTCATTGAAAAAGAAAGACAGGGACATAAATTAAACATAGACTGTTTCACAATTCTCTCCACAAAATGGAGAATCTGACTCTGAAGAAATTTGTATTTGATTCCCCACCTGAGGAGCTGTCTTATGAAACTACTGTTAGAACAAAGAAATTGCTTCAGTGGAAACAAATATCTGAATCTTAAAGGTATGGTGGCTTTTTCTATTAAAGGATTCTTTATCAGCCTGCAGTTTTGCCCGTTAGTTAGAAACCTGCTCCAAGAAGGTCTTTATATTTTGCATTAAGTGTCTCAGTCCCACACACTAATTTTGTTCTAACTCCAAGTCAGATCCTGCATTAATTTCTCTGTCAAACCTTCTGTCAAATTCCTTATGGCAGCTAGCCCTATCCCTTCTGACAAACTGGGAAAAGCCATTGATAGGTTTGAAAAGAAAGTCTGTTCTTCCACTTTGCCCTTCAGAATAGTAAATTATGAAGCTTACATATATGCATTTTTACTGGCTTCCTTTTACAAAAATGAAATGAACTGCTTATCTTCCTCCTTCAGAAGCTAAAACTTCTCTGAATTCTGTTCTATTTTCTGTGCCTCAGACATTGTAAAATATGCTTATGACACTGCAGATGCAGAGTCCTAGCTGATGAAATTATCTGCCTGGCTATACTCTCAATGTGTAGCCAAGGATGAGAAAGCTGAAATCCTGAATGTTCCCCCTGGATAAAGTGTTATTTGGTCCTTTCTCTGATTAAGTCTTTCGTCAAATGTTTTAAAGGGAAACTTGATTCAGGTAGTTACCCAGATTTTTCAACCCTCCTTTCCAAAACATAATAGAAGATATTCTTACATTTCAGGTTCCTCTTTCAGGAAACATAATAAGTGCCACTAACAAAGTATAATCAAATAAAATTAAAAAGCAGCAGGGAGAGCCAAAGAAAGGAGAATCAATAATATGCAAGAGTTTAGAAAAACTGATGTTAAAGCAACTATTTTTTGAGAACTCCAGAGCACCAAAAACATTAGCACAAAAACTTTAGCACAAGATCTTAAGCAACAAAAAGTAGAAAGTTTTATTGCCCAACTTGGAAAGATTACAACAAAAATAACCAGAAATCCCACAGGTGGTATTTATGGAAGACTAAATTATGCCAATGTTTGATGAAAATGAGGTTCAACACCTAATAGTTAAGACAGGAGGAGACGAGAGAAAAATAAATAGTGATATAGTCAATCTGCAGGAACATCTGTAGAAACAGATGGTATTTCTGTAGAAGTTTGGAAGGAAGAAAGTTATAAAGATCTCAAAGACTTTAACAGTACTTTAAAAGGAGGGGAACCACCAGCATTTTGGAAGAAAGCTGCCATGGCTGTATACATTTCAATTTTAAACCATGATTAGAAAGTGTTTATGTCTATACTAACAAAATGAATAGATCTGTGGAGGGGAGGCAAACATTTGACAACATTAAAGGAACGATGATCCAGATGGAAACATATTTAAAAAAATACCAGTGTTGCTGATGCGTTGTGATGCAGAGAAAGCATTCAAGAGAGTAAGCTGGAATTTTAACAGCAGGACAGTGGTACCATTTCTGTTCCTTAAGAGAATAGTGTAAGATCAATGAGGAGGATATGTGAAGGGTGGAGGCAATGCTTAAGGAGGGAAGGTGCCTCTTTGGTATGCTATTGTCTGAAGAGCGGAACCATGCAGGGTATTTCTTCTTTCTCCACTGTAATTTGCCACATTTTTACATCTGCTGGCAAAGAAAACAAGTGATTCACAGACTCAAGAATATAATTTGTATTGTAACCAATAAAAGTTGGCTTTATTTATAGATATTATTCTGTACTTGATACATCCAGAAAAGAACATGTCAGTGTTGTGGAACATTTTGAGACGGTTTCATCTCTTATCCGGATATAAAAATTAATGAAGATAAAACAAAGTTTATAGTGGTAAATTATGTACCCACACACAAACTGGTCCAGCAATACCCTTATTTCTAGAGACACAATAAGATGAACTACTTAGGAGTAAGAACTAAAATGCTGCTGTTATGGCAGCTAAAGATATGCGGGAAGGGACTATGTGAAACAGAATACCAAAACTGAGAAAAAGATGCACTTGTTTATGGATAGGGATAATAAGATAGAAGCAATGAAATTTGTTTAGTCCCTTTAGTTTTACATACAGGTCAGGCATATTTTTTATCAACTGGAGGAGAAGTTGTGGACAATAAAGACTTGAATGAATTTATCTGAGAGAGGAAAAGGCAAGAGTTAAGTGGGAAAAACTGATCCTTCCAAAAGAACAAGGTGGTTTAGGATTACCTGATTTGAAGGAATATTTTAGAGCTATGCAGTTAAGGCTCATATACATAACACAATCAGAAGGTCATACATAATTTGAAGTGGAAAGGGATGATAAGGTAGGGGAAGTAGAGGAATTTTGGATGCCAATACTTCAGGAGAATAATCATCACACATGATATATTCATAAAGTTGCAGAAAGTAAGTTAAAAACTAAAACAACATAGGAATGCAGAATGGAGATTTTGATAATAGGGGCAACTACAAATAGGGGTGCAGAAAATAGGCAAGAGGGGGCTAGAATTTACTGGAGAAAACTGGCAAAGGAGCTATGGCACTGGAAGCAACAACTAGACAGGAAAATGTAATGGAGTGGGATGAGGTCAAGCAGAAGTTTGGATTGCAGGTAAGAGACTACTTCCCCTAACAGGGATTGACAGAATACAGAGAAGGAGAAAGGGGAGCCCCAAGTGAAACATGGTCTCTGGTACAGTTTTCAGTCGAATCTAGAAGAGAAGCTGCTGTTAAAGGGTAATTAGTAGTTCATATAGAATATTGCATGATAAGTATAAGAATCAATCACAGGACATTAGAAATTATTGGGAAAAGAGAATGGAAAAGCAATTTACAAGGGAACACTGGGATGACATATTATGGCGCCCAAATTTGGGACAAAGTCCAGAAAGTTTAGGATTTCTGCTTAGAAGTGTTTGCACAGGTACTGTTATACCATAAGCAGATTTTGCAGAAATTTTCATCATATTCAAAGCAAATGTTGGAGGGAGTAATGTGGAAGAAAAAGGTAACTGGGAACATGCTTTTTGGGAGTGTAATTAGTTGGCAGATTAGCAAAAATCCCTAGAGTACTCGGTCAGAAATATTGGGAGTGCAAAGGTCTGTAACTAAGGAAATGATTATTTTAAGCTGGGATGCTAGATCTGTATTGCCTAGACATAAGGCAGTATGTTTAATTATATTACTTGCTGTGATGCCCCTGCACTGGCCCAGTAATCAAGGAGCCTCAATCCTCACCACTAACACCAGTGATGGATGCGCACATTGGAAGGATGACAAGTACACACACAGTAAAGTGCAATTTCCCTTAAAAGCACACAGAGATCACACAGTCAGTCTGGGACTGGTTTCTCTCTCTCTCTCTCCAGATCCCCAATAAATCTCCCCACTGGCACAGCTACAGGGTTCAGATCTCAGCCAAGTGGTCAAGACAAAATCTCGACCACCCTTCTCTGTCCAACCAGTGCTGCATGTTCCTGCCCAAGTAGCTGACATACACGCACAATCTGAGATTTGACTGATCTGCAAACACACAGACACTCCTGGGGAAGGCTGGCACAAGTTTACTAGCTATGCCGCCCCTTCTGCCCAGACTATAAGGTAGTAATCCCTGCCACCAACCACTACTTATCAGCTACCATAAGGCCCTTACAAAGGGTGACCAATTCTACTGTGCAATGTTACTGCTATCCAAATGGTAAGTGTGCCCAAGGCTATTTAAGACTGGCCTGTACAGTGTTACCAAATACATATGCAAGTACTAAGAGCTTAAATATCTCAAAACAAAACAGCAACAATTAAAATGTTTAAATATATGTAATAATAAACAATAAAAGAACAAGACAATCAATAACTCAATACAGTCACAACAGAGCTCAGAATCACAAGAAATGTTTTAAAGCACTGCAGGACAGTCTCATAAATACAGAAAACATCTAGACTAATCTTGCTATATTCCTATCCATCTCCAAGAGAGATACTATGATTTAAGTCTTACTTACAGAGCAAAGACAAGTGCTGGTGAGGAAGTTTACAGGTCCAGAGCAAGATACCATATGCACAGACTTTCTCTGAGATAGTTCTTAAGTTACTAACAAACATTTCTGATGGGTCATCTCAGACTTGCATCATTCCTGTCAACTCTGGTTTTAGTTTCCAGGCCAACAGGAGTTTAAAAGTTAGCACCTCAGTGTCAAGAATACTTATCTTTTAGAAGCTGACACTTATCTCTTAGAAGCTTGCCTGGAACTGGAAATCATAAAACTGTTAAATACTTTTACCCTTAAAACCTATAATTATCTCTGTCTCAAGGCAATGGTATGAATTTCCAGCTGCAGACATTCTGTCTTCTAGTTGTGGTAAACACACTCGTAAAACAATACTTATTTTCTCAGAGTTTATAAGTTAACTATGTTCCAATTTCTACTATGAAAACATGCATTTGCACAGGCATATAGTCTATACATATTTCTGCTCTTTTCCAGCAGGGTGTACTGTGGTTACATTCTTGAAGCTCAGTACAGAACATATAGTTTTCTTACATTTGTAAGACAAGCATGTGGATCACATGAATATTTACAAATGACACAGAATTACTTACAAAATTCTAGCTAGGTGGCTGGCACCCTTCACACTTGCCACAAAAAGAAAAATTGAAATCAAAATCTAAACCAACTGTACCTGAAGTATTGAACATTGTAATAGACAGAAAAGAACCAGAAATGGGATCAATAGAAAAAGGAAGCAGAAAATTATGTAGAAATAAATGGCATTTGTGGGAACAATACATGTAAAATAATGTTTAGGAGGAGGGGTGAGGTCCAAGGGCATTAATGCAGGAATCAAGCAATTAACAATGTTGGGCTAAATGAGTGCTGTTACAAAGAAAGAGAACATATGTGCAATAGATTACGTATGCAAAAAAAAATGTTAATACATTTTTTCTTTTCACTTAATGCATGTGTTTTTTGTTTTCTCTTAATGCGTGCAGAACAAAGGTAATCTAAAAACAGACTGACTGTATGACCCTGAAGTGTCTTCTTCCCCCTTCCCACCCTGGCAATCCAGAAAGCTATCTCGCAGTCTTGGGCTTCAACTTCTTCTGTGGCTCCAGATAACTTCAGTTTGGTATTGAGCATCAAGCTAAAAGGATTAAACTGGTAGTGGGATTCCCTTCCTCCACTTTCAAAGGATTCTACGACATCTAATCAAACTCCACTGCTCCTTCCTATTTTAGAATAGATGCTGTCTAAGGGGATTACAGAATCCGTTGCTCAGATCAAACAGTGAAAGGATTTTATTCAAAAATAGCACTAGTGCCAAAGAAAGAAGGCACCAGGAAACCTTTCCTAGACACCTTTATTTTCTAAACTTTAACAAATTCCAAAATTCAAAATGCAGAAACTACAGTCTCAGTTATCCCTCATTCCAGTTCAGTTTTTTAGCAATGTCAGCTTTAAAAACATGCTTACCCATCACATTCCAATCAAAGAATTCAGATGCTTCAAAGAACAAGATGGTTTATGGCAACATGAGTTGTAGTATTTTAGAACTAGTCAGTTAGGGCTCATACATGGCACAAGCAGAAGAGTCAAAGTGGATAGGGATTATGACAGAATTGGAGGGGGGGTTTGAGAAGTAAGGGCAGAATATGATTTTGGATGGAGTCAGGGAGGATAACAACCATACTCAATATTATATTCATAAAACAGCAGAAAGTATTCTAAGCACTTATCCAACACAGAAATTGAGAAAGATTTTATCAACAGGGCTGACTGCAAGTAGGGGTATACAAAGGAACCAAGAGGGCCTGAAACTTACAGGATAAAATTTAGCAAAGGAACCAAGGTTTTGGGACCAAATAACTAGACAGTGAAAGGTAATGGACTGATTTATAATGCCAGTATGCGTGTGCTTGTCTTACAAAAGTTATGAGCTTGACAGCTGAGAATTCTGAAAACAACTGTTAGACAAGAATAATCAAAAAGCTTTCCGATCCTTATCTGAATGAAAGGGGTTGATATTAACCAGATGTTTAGCAGCAGCTCATTTCACTAAAGCAACTGTTGCTTGGTCTGAGTTGGGACATAAATTTATAAAAAAAATGTTAAGATGCAGGAGCATTACACAATTTGCTTTCTCAGGGGCAGCAGGCTGTCAGGCAAGTTACAGGCTATGTCAAAAACATCCTCTGATGTTGAAAAGGCAGGAGGAACTGGGGTAGGCTCTAGAAAGTACAGTTGTGTACACTTATCATAAATGCTGATGTTCAAGTGTATTCACTGTTGCAGTCATCACATTTGGGTTATCCCTGCCAGGGTAGCCCTCGGCTGGCCCGAATACCAGAGTCTTAGTATTTCTACGTCGGCTGCTGTCGCTTCAGAACTGATGTCAGGTCGTCAGTAGTATAAAGTAAGGCAGCAGACGCCATTACATCAGTTTTTCTTGCCCTTACCTGTCAGGAGCCCCCTAGTAGGGACTAGGTTCTGGTGGAAGAACCCCACCAGTAGAAAGTAAATGCCAATATGTCCCGTGTAAGTAAAGGGACGAAAAAAGGGGGATGGAGGGAGTGGAACCAGGACTGCAACAGTAAATACACTGAAACATCTACGTTTATGGTAAGTGTATACAACTGTACCTATGCTCTTCATATTTCACTGTCGCAGTCATCACATTTGGCTTGATTCCCAAAGCTGAGGAAATGGGTGGAGGCAGTCAAGGAAACTAGGGGCTGGCTAGGATGCTCTGCAAGACTGCAGAGGCAAACTCTGCCCTGGATTTGAAGAAGAGAGGCAGGTGGTAATGTTTGGTAAAAGTGTGAACAGATGTCCAGGTGGCAGCCTGCAGGATGTCCCTGGTGGGGACTCCTCTGAGGAAAGCTGCAGTGCTGGAGACTGCTCTGGTGGAGTGAGTCCTGACTCCCTTGGGGGGAGGCTTTCCATGTTGTTTGTAGCAGAAATGGATGAAGTGTACTATCCATTTGGAAATGGTTTGTTTGGAGATAGCTTTGCCTTCTGCACCTATAGCAAAGCTAACCAGCAATTGATCAGACTTTCTGAAAGATTTAGTCCTGTCTAGATAGAATCGAAGCTGTCTGTGCACATCTAGAGTGCAGGATCCTCTCCCCCTTGTTCTGGGGATTAGGAAAAAAAGGTGGGCAAATGAATGGATTGGTTGAGAGCCACACTGGACACCACCTTGGACATGAAGGATGGGTTAGTCCTGAGGGATACCCTGCCAGCATGGATGATAATGAAGGGTTCCGCAGTCATGAGTGCTTGCAGCTCGATGACTCTTCTGGCTGAAGTGATGGCCAAAAGGATAGCAGTCTTCCAGGAGAGAAATTTTAGCTGTGCAGAAGAGGCTGGTTCGAAGGGGGCAGGGTGAGCTTTTCCAACACAAAGTTAAGGTCCCAAGCTGGGGTTGGTGCTCTTCTAGGTGGCCTCAAGTTGTTAGCCCCTCTTACGAACTATTTGATTGCGGGTGTGAGAAAAGGGGCTGCTCAGTGGGAAAATGAGTAGAGATAGTAGAGGCATGAATTTTAATAGAGGAAAAAGAGAGGCCACTGTGTAGTAGGTCAGCTAAGTAAAGGATTAGAGGGAGGGAGGACTGTGCCATACTGGCTCCCTTAGCCTGAATCCAGGTGCAGAACGTTTTCCATTTGTCAGCATAAGACTTTCTAAAGCTACGGCGTCTGGTCTCACGTATAACATCTAGAACCTGTTTACTGAGGTTGGCAGACTGATAGGGGGTTAGGGAATAAGCCAAGCTGCCAAACTGAGTGTCTGCAATTGAGGATGCATGAATTCCCCTTCCCTCTGGGTCAGGAGGTTTGGCATCTGAGGAAGATGCCATGGTGGCAGTGGGGATAGGCTGTGCAGCAAGGGGTACCAGTGCTGGGGAGGTCAGCCTGGAGCTATAAGAATTGTCCTTGGTTTTTCCTCCTTTATTTTGAGCAGTACCCTGGGGATGAGAAGTAGTGGAGGAAAGGCATAGACCGACAGATTGACCAAGGGGAAGGACAGGGCATCCACTTTCCAAGCCATGCAGCGATGCTTCCTGGTGCACAATTTGAGCTGATGGTTGGTGTGGGAGGCAAAGAGGTCTACCTTCGGGGGGCCCTATTTCTGAGTTATTTGGGTGACGCTTCTTTTGTTGAGCTGCCACTCATGTGGGTCCAGAAGATTTCTCCTTAATTGGTCTGCCAGAGAATTTTTAGAACCTGGTAGGAATTGTACCAACAGGTGGAGTTGTATGGCACAGGCTGTGTGCCAAAGGGTCATGGCCAGCCTGCATAGAGGGTAGGAGTGAGTTCCTCCCTGTTTGTTGATATACCACATTATAGTGGTGTCTGTTTTGATCAGGAGAGCCCCTGGGGAGAGAAGGGGCTTGAAAGCTATCAAGGCATGCTGGGCAGCCATCATCGCTTTTTGGTTGATGTGCACAGGGATTTGCTGTGGGCTCCACTGGCCCTGTATGCACCTGCTGTCCAGGTGTGCACCCCAGGCCTAGTCTGATGCATCTGTGGTGAGGGTCTGGGCGGCGGGGGTGGTGAGAAAGCTAGTCCCTTGTTGTGGGAGCATGCTGTTGCCCACCAAAGAAAAACTTTTCTGAGGCAAGGAATTATACGTATAAGAGTCTCTAGGTCTTGAGAGTGTTGACACCAAAGGCTTTTTAGGTACCAGTGAAGTTTCCTCATATGCAGTCTGGCATATGGAATGAGCAGTATGCAAGATGCCATGAACCCCAGAGCTTGCAAGGATCTTCCTTGCAGACAGCGGTGATCTGGTGGCTAGTTGAGAAAAGTAGGCGGTCAGGAAATTTTGCTTTTCTGGTGAAAGGAATGCCCATCTGGGATGCTGTGTCCAGGCTTGCTCACAGGAATATAATCCTTTGGGTGGGCACACATTTGGATTTCTTTTCATTGACTGTGTACCCTAGGGAGGTTAGTAGGGATTTTACAAAGGTCATGTGCCTGAGCAGCTTTTCCTGGCTGTCTGCCTGAATTAGGCAGTTGTCCAAGTATGGGTAAATCTGGATATTCCTTCGTCTGCAAACGACAATGGCCGGAGCCAGACATTTTGTGAAAACTCTGGGAGTAGTAGATAAACCAAAGGGAAGTGCAGAGAACTGAAAGTGCTGAAATCC
Organism: Protopterus annectens; assembly: GCF_019279795.1. Taxonomy (NCBI): domain Eukaryota; kingdom Metazoa; phylum Chordata; order Ceratodontiformes; family Protopteridae; genus Protopterus; species Protopterus annectens. The sequence goes on along the minus strand of NC_056737.1, from coordinate 478,600,470 downwards.
TGCCCTGAAAAGGAGATGTTGCCTGCATGATTCCCGGATAGGAACATGGAGGTAGGCCTCTTTTAGATCTAGGGTGGCCAACCAAGCATCCTTGGAGAGCATGGGTAGCAGTTGCTGGAGGGTGAGAATTTTGAACTATGGGATCATCAGGGAATTGTTTAGAAAGGATAGATAGAGGATGGGGCGCCAGGTGCCTTCTTTTCTGGGTACCAGAAAAAGTCTGGAGTAGAAACCTTGGCCTCTGTTCTGCAGGAACGTGCTTCTACTGCCCTCATACAGAGCAGGGAAAAGACTTGCTTTTGCGCCTCTGCCCACTGGTTTGGAGGTAGACCTGGGAACACTTTTGGGGTAGGAAGGGTGTGGAAAGAAAATTTGTATCCCTGGGACACTATGTTGAGAACCCAGTGGTCATAAGTAATGGTGGCCCAGGTGCCTGCGTGAAAGGAGAGTTTCCTCCTAGGGATAACTGAAGGTGTGCAGAGGGAGGGGTGGGGGAGGTGAGTCATTGTGAGTTTTTACCATAAGGGGGTGGCTTAGAACTTCCTGGTTTTGAACTGGAGGTAGTCCACTGCTTAGATCTCTGTATTCCTGTGGCTGTCTGGGAGGTTGGTTCCCCGGGGTCTGGGCTGGACTGGCTTACTGGGACCAGGAAAGGACCAGTGCTTGGTGAGACAATGCCTGCTGAACCTGGATGGCTGGACCTGTAAGAAATCCTTAACTGTGTGCATAGATTTTGCTTTTTCTTCCATTTTTTAAGACATCTTCTGCCTAGTGCCAAATAAGTTGTCTTTGTGCAAGGGGGCAACCAACAATTTAGATGTGACATGGTCTGGCAAGGGCTGTTCCTTAAGCCATGCATGCCTTCTAATGACAGATGCAAGCAGCTTTTAGGGCGTCAAAACCACAGTGCAAGGTGCGTTTAGTTACTTGACTTGCAGACTGCATTAACTCTTGCAACTCTCTTTAGATTCTGCACAAGCAGGAAAGGTTTTTGTTTGAGGAGTTCCAGGGTATGTTGCTGAAATTTTAGCACATGGAACTGATTATTTAGTGCCCTGATAGCAAGAGTAGCTGAGGTGTATACTTTTTTACCCCATATGTCTAGTGCTCGGGAATCCCTAAGGGGGTGGGATTCTTGGCAGAGGTTGCTTTAATCCCTTAAGGCCCTTGAGAAATTACCTCAGGGTCAGCAGTAGGATTTTTTTAAAACAAATTGCGAGTCAGGGGACTCTCTAGTAGCGGTCTGGTTTTCTGGGTGCAGGAGGGAGGGTGTATGGAGTCAAGTTGGATTCCAGGAAAACATCCTCCACAACATCCAGGACTGGGGAGATGGGCCAAGGGTCTGTGCTGTGGAAGATCTAAGAATTCCCTGAGTTTCTTTTTAGACTGAGGATAGTCCTGACTCTCCCATTGGAAATGCTCCCTTAAGGTATGAAGGGTTCCCCCCAAAGGAAAAGTCCTCTGAGGGAGAGGTGGAAGGGATGGAATCCTCTGCATCAGAATCCTCATAAGTAGAGAGGGATTGCATGTCTTCATATTCAGATGCATCAGTCTCATCTGACTCTTGTTCAGACAAAACTACAGGGGACAGATCTCTTTTCCTTTTGGAGGGGGTAGCTTGGGCTTCCCCTGACCAGCATAAGGTCTTCTGCCATTTTAAGCATTTGAGACTGAAGCAAGGAAGCAGGTGACTGAGATTGGGCCATGGGTTTCCTGGGTGTGGTTCGTACCCTGGACCTAAGATACTTGGTAGTTTTCGAAAGAACAGTAGTCGCGAAAGATGTTGGTTTGTGTCAATCAGTAGTGCTAAGGACTTCCTCGGGAGCCGGTGCCTGCTCAGTGGCTCCGGAGCCATACAAGGTAGAGATGACTGCAGGATCCTCAGTCGAAGAGTTTTTGCGGCATACCGGACTGCGAAAGGGTCTCAGTAGCGGCCTGCGAATCCACAGAAGCAGGCATTGGGGCTGCGAAAGCGCCTCACTGAGGACCGGAGAACTGACTACTAGCTTAACGGAACCGCTGTCGGTAGGTTTGGACCTGTGCGGTCTGTCTCTGTCTTTATCTATGTTTTTTCGGAAGATCAGCTGTTGGATGGCTTACCGAAGCCATATCAGAGTTCAAGGACTCTAAGTGAAAATATCTAGCTACAATAAGGGGCTAGACAAATAGTTCTGGTGTTGAACAAAGCACAGAAGCGACAGAGGGGGACGCCATGGTCCGGGCCTAAACAAGTGACACATTAATAATGAAAGTCTCGGTGTGGTATTTGCTTTCCACAGACAAGACAATTGTTAAATTTTTCTGACATTGGTTAGTGCAATAAAAAAGGATCCCCAACACGATACTTAGCTTTAGAAGACTTCAGCTTCAAATTGGTAGATGAAACTCAAAGCAGTGACCTGCACTCGTGCGAACTGCTTCTGCTTCGGGCTCCATGGCAAAAAAGACTGATGTAATGGTGTCGGCTGCCTTACTTTATACTACTGATGACCTGACTTCAATCCTGAAGCGACAGCAACCCACACAGAAATACTAAGCCTCTTGTATTCAGGCTGGCCGAGGGCTACCCTGGCAGGGATAACCCAAATGTGATGACTGCAACAGTGAAACACGAAGAACATAATCTAGTTGTAATAAATCATACTACATCTTCAGGGACTGTCAAATGTTATTTTCCCAATTAAATGGCTAATTCTAGAGATAGTTTCAGAGAAATAATCCTTCAAAGGTACTTGCAGAATCTGAATCAGAAAGGAAATGTTCTTCTTTTGATCACTGCTGCAGTAGCCTTAGCTATATTTTCCTAAATCCTTTAGTGCACTTTCCACATGCCCAAACAGTCAAGACAGCGTGTGCTGAGTAGACTACAAGTCAGGTTTTGGTATGAAGCCCTTTAGAGCTTTCCTGCCGCCAAAAAGTGCATTCCTCTTGATGGTAGACTAACACTGTTCCACTGATTGACAGTGAAGTTTCCTTGGGAGGGAGAGGGATTTCCTTTTTTCAGTTTGTGAGAGAAAATTTACTTTTTCTGTGAAACTTAAATATTTTAGCTAGGAGAAAAAAGTATTTATGGTCATGTGACAATATTAAATTGGAGTTTCACTTTTTCTTCATTTTCATGGTAAAGAGTTATTAAAATTTAATTTTAGCTTCCTTCCCCTGTGGAGAAACTAGTGTGGTTTTACTTTTGGGCTGTGGTAAATGTTTGAAGTGCTTTTTTACTGTGTTTCAACATGGAAAATATATATATTTTTTTTAAACTACTTACCTGTTTTAATGACTGTTGCTGCAAGGCTTTCCCGGGAATCAGGCACCTTTTTTAGATTAACCATGGAACAGTCTTGCTGGTTTCCTTGGTTCTACTTTCTTCCATCCATAAGAAAAAAAGATTAAGCAGCCTTTGCCACCACAGCAGTCTAACAGAATGCTTCAGCCACAGCTGAGTGACTTGGCTGTGGACAAAGCTGGTCCATCTGACCACTCATTTTTCCTTGGGTACTGCTACAGCCACTATAGACCATGGTTTAGGTATGCCCTGTGTGGCTGTAAATTGCCCTTAGTGTGCAAGAGAGCTATTCTTGTCAATTCTGGGAAAAGGGGCAAGGAATGCCACTCTACTTAGCCAAAAAGTTGTGCCCATGCTTTCCAAGTCTTTTGTTGCTAAAAATGGGTCTGGTTCTTCAGATTTTCCTGTCAAAAAACAACAAAACATATGTTCTCCAGTCACCTTGGGCAAGAGTAATTTGTTGGTCTTGGGCTCAGGGTTTTGTGCAGGCTCTTGACCCTGCATGACTGTTTTGAGTAAAAGAAAAAATGGATTCATTTTCTGAAGACATTCAAGACTGTAAGCCTCAAAATGATTGTGAAAGCACAGATTGTGTTACCTGCAGAGTTCCAACTCAGATTATGAGGAGCATGCGTCTTCAGCCAGTAATTTTGAAAGGGTCTCTTTCTAGAAATAATCAGTTAAGTGGAAAAACAGTGAAGTTTCTCAGTCCCTCAGCAAGTATTATTATGTTACAGCTGGAATTTCCAGAACTTAATACTATTCCTCCCAACCACCTTACAATATGTTTTTAACTCGGCCTGCAATTCCTGTCATAGCCAGCCTGCTACCTACCAAAAGGCAGATAGACCTTATAAACTGATTCATTCAGTCTTAAGTTTTCAGACACTCATCTCAGAACTGACCCTGCAGCTACTGCTTTCGTGAACTCAGCTGCTGCTAAACATATAGTTAAATACTAATCCTTCTTATTCTGACAAGGATGGGAAGGCTTTTGAAAAATTAGGCGATGGGGGGGTGTTTTCTTCTGCAACATAGAATTCTCAGCCGTCAAGCTCATATGTTTAAATGCACTGCCATTTGTCAAAATGAGAAATATTTTGGCATCTGTTTCTGCTTGTGGGGAGAAATCTGCTTTATGCAACTTAGTGTCTTCTGTGGAGTTCAGACAATTAGGCAGCGAGACATTTCCCTATTTGGTTGGGGTCAATTCAGTTGCATAGAAATAAGGCTGTTGTGAACTGCCTGTGAACAAAGAGACTCACACACGGTCATGGCCACCGCTTTCATAACCAAGAGCATGAGGGCAGAAGATGCAATAAATATTTTGCTCAGCATACAGTAGACGCTTACGTAACTACAACATGCAGAAGTATGCTAGAGCATGGAGGAAATCTTGCATGCCATTGTATTCACATTTGTGCTTCAGTACACATTTTAGGTAATGTTCCCTACACACTGTGAAGTGGGTAGTGATCCACAGACACCAGCTACAAAGGCACTGCCTATTATGCACTGCATTTCTACTGCCGCGCTCATTGACCAGCCTGCTGCTGGAGCCTGCCATACTGACCATCTCATATTGAGCTGGGGGCAGTGGACATTTTCCCCTTGTGCATTTGATTACTGAAGTTGTGGGCATGGCACCACATTCTTCTCTTTGCCCACAGGGAATGTGCAACAGCCATATTTCTCTGCAGCTGAATGTCACTTCAGCCATCTGCCCCCAACCAAATGTACCACAGGGAAATGCCTCGCTGCCTAGGCACCTGAATTGGTCTGCTTATGACTATGCTGTTGCCACTAGAATGATTATGAGGAAGTTTGATGACTGCATTCTCAAAACCTCCCAAAAGATGTCAAAAATGAGATCTTGAATTCTCCCTTGGAGAGAGATTTAGTTTTTGGACCAAGGCATTAAAAGGGTGATACGAGAGGTAAACTGATTTAAAGGATCACACATTTTTTTCAGCCCCCCTTTTCAAAGTTTTCCAAGGAATTCAATGCTCCTTCCACGACATTCTTTAAAAAGAAAAACTAAGTGTCAGCAAGCTGTCACACAGCAAATGTTTAAAAAGCAATAGCAGGGAGGCTTCAAAAAGAACGAAGATCCCTCTAGACCAAAGGACAGTCTAATACGTCTGAATGACTAAATGAAGGATTAACAACTCCCCTCAAACTCAGAAAATCTAAACCTCCATTGATCTCTTTGGTAACAGACTGTTTCAGACAAATGGGTTCTGAGAATTCATTAATGCTACAGATAACAGCGGAAGCCCCCCCCAACACACACACACTTCTGGGGGATTCCTCCTCACCCACCAGACCACACTTTTTTCCAATCTGTCACTGCACATATGCTGAGTTAGAGGGCGAGAGAAGCTGTCCCCCTGTCCCTCAGTTAGAGGAAGTGTTTTATTCCAGGATGCTCCCGGTGCCAAAATAAAGACGATTCTTGGAGTCCAGTTCTGGATCTTTCTTTTCTGATACTTCCGAAGTTCAAAACTCTTCTCTTTACAATCTGTTACCCTTTATTACTCATTTTGTGTTTTCTAGTGACTTTAGATTCAAAAGATGTACATTATCACTTTCCAATAGATCCAGATTTCAGATGTTTAAGGTTTTCTGTGTCTGGATCACATCAAATCTCTGCATAAGCCTTTGGTCCATCATCTGCTCCAAGTGTGTTCACAATGTCTTTCTCCTGTGACAGCCTACTGCAAAGATATTCACATTTTTCTATATTTAGAAGACTTGCTTACCTTTGCACAGGTCTTTTTCAAACTGATATGAATCTCAGACAAGGGATCTCCTACACAGGCTAGAATTCTAAAATTCTCAGAGAACTTACAGAGGTCTTGACTGACTCCTCAGGGATTGTTTTTCTGAGGTATCTCCTGGACACTTTGGTTCAAAGAGCTTTTCTTTCACCTGGGGGGGGGGGGGGGGGGGATCTGCATTTAGATCTTTTTGAGATTTTTTTTTTCACTCAGACTTCCATCTCAGCACAGGAATTTGTCAGGATTCTGGGTCTTTTGGCATACCCAACACAAATGATACCCTTTGTAAGACTCCACATGAGAAAAAGACAATGGTACCTGAAACTTCTCTGGTCCCAACATCTCAACTTTTTCAATTTCAGTTTTGGAAATTGTGAAAAAGGAGACTTTGTGCTGGAGTCACTAAATTTCTAAAATTCATGGTCTCCCATTCTCCCTTCCCACTGCAGTACAGTTACAACAAACATCTCAGACTTTGCTTGGGGAGCATACAAGTGCAAGGTCTTTGAAGTAAAAAAAAGCAGACCAAAACATAATGACAAAAGACATATTAGCTCCTATAAATACTGTCAACCATTCATGGCCTCCTAGAGCTCAAGTGTTTACAGACACAATGATGTGGTACATAACCACAGTGGGGAACCAGATATTAACTTCTCTGCAAACTAGTAAGGGTACCCTGGAACATAGCTTTTTAGCACAGTCCTACTATACAGGCATCTTATATACAGTCTGAGCAAAACTATGCGCCAAATATGATGAGCAGGCCAGGACTGACCCACTGAACAGAAAACTAATCAGGTCATCTTCCAACAATTGATCCAGCTGTGGGGGAATCCTTAAATACATCTATTTGCCTCCAATCTCAACAATCAGTTGGCAAAATTCTGTTCCAGGAATGGTAAACATTTTTCTTTTCTTTTCCACGGGCAGGCATATTCCTATATGCTAGTCCACATTTTTCAGTAATGTATCAGGGTTCACTCTGAAGGACTCTCCAAAAACCATTTTGGTGATTCCCTTCTGGTCCAAGAAATTATGTTACTCCCTTCTTTGGAAATGAATGGGGGCAATTGCCACAAGCTTCCTCAGACTGGACTGACTCTCACAAGACACCAAACAACTACAACGGACTGTCTGGATGACACTTTAATAACCTTTAAGCACCATTTCTTTGAGGACACGCAGCAGTTACTAATGGAGGCAAGAAAGCATACATTAGTAAATGGAGAATGTTTTCTAGTGCTTCTCTTTGTTCTTCAGTATTTGGATGAGTTGCTAACCTATGGTCGTCTTCCTCCTCAAGGTTCATTTGTCAGCCATTCCCAGGGATGCCTGGTAGCAGTAGTCCATAAAACAGGGAAGTAGTAAAGTAAGCCCCCCCCCCCCAAAAAAAAAAAAAACATAGTAAAAAGCATTTTAAATACTTACCCAGCTCAGAAAAGCAAAATAACACAACCTTTACATCAGAAAAAGTAGTTTTAAATTAGCTTTAACAACTTTTTTCCACAAAAGTAAAAAGTAATGCCCCCTGTTTAAGTTTCTAAAAATTACTTGACACAACAGATATACTTTTCTAGCTTAAAATAAATATGTTCACCATGTTCAGTTTGTCACAAAAAAGTAAATGTGGAAGTTTGTTTCCCCTCTGAAGGGAACTAATCTCTCCAGCAATGAAAAATGTTAAGACAAACATCAATCCTTGAAAGCCTGCAACAGGAGTGCTCTTCAGCAGCAGGAAATCTCTGAAGGACTTTGCACACAAACATATCTTTTTAGTCAGCTTAGCTTGAGCTGACTAATGGTTTGGGCATGTGGAAAGTGCCATGGAGCTTTGGAAGCTGACCAGCTATTCTATCCTTGTTAGGATATAACCCATACAGCTAATGCTAATGAACATCTATAGTTGTGTGGGTTGGTATTACTTCAAAATTTATCAATGACTGATATGAGCTGACTAACAGAAATGATACAGAAAGTCAATATTCTTCTGTACACTTGCCATCCCTTACCTTTCTTGGCGTCCTGCATTTGCTTCATGACTTCCTCTCGCTCTGCTTGTTCAGTAGCTGTTGTTACTCTAAAAGACCCCTCCCTGGTGAATGTAGTTCTGTTAGCGTCAAAAGTTGCTGTCACGCCACACTCCTTTTCCCGTTTTTGCTTCCGTTCCAAACAAGCTGCAAATGCACAGCCTACTGCATGACTCAACCTCTCTCCCTAAAGAAAAAATGTAATATTAAACAAGGTTAAAGTCAGAAAATGCACATTGCCATACATTAAATCATAAACTTTCTATACACCAGCATAAATGGTATGAGACCACCTGTAATCATGTACTTTTACAGCAGTTCTTCAGCCATTCTAGTGAATAATACTGATTGTCAGAGTAAGAAAAGTTCCAACCAACATGATTTTTATTTACTCTGTTTAACCAGGTTGGTGAACTTGTCTACTGACCCTTTCCATCACAACCTATGCCTCAGAGAGCAGAAAACTTGCAGCAAAATAAGCTATGCATGAAGCAAGAGTACAAAGTAGGTAAAAAGAAACAGTGCTACAACAGCATATCAAGTAGCAGACCTAAAATGACAGTACTACAACAGCATATCAAGTAGCAGACCTAAACTGACAGTACAGTATTTACATACTGCAGAATTTCTACAGGTGAGTATTCAGTTTCCAGAGGAGTCTTTATGGTGAAGCTAGGTATTTCCTAGTGTCTCCAAAACAGATACAAATGGATTACCCCCATCAGATGTTTTTGTAGTTCAGTTTTTTCCATAATCAAATAATTCAGTCCATCCATTTCAACTTTATGACTGATAGATGCAGGCAGCAGTCATTTCTGCATTGATTAAGTTCAAACTCCTCCCATCATTCCCACAATACACTATTCTTCCTCCACTCTCATCACAAATTTGTATATCAGGTAGTATCCCTAGGGCACACCCAAGTCCATGATGGCTGATGTTTGTTTTTCTTGTCAAGTACTATTACAGTTACTGTTTCACTGCTAGGCTAATCGAGTGGAAGATTCTGAGGCAATAAATAATCTTTTGGTTTAGTAGCAGTTAGGATATCTCCTTGCTGCTCCCACCTAAGCAAGCCACTAGCTTAAGACCCCCCCCCCCCACCAGGTGTGATACTTTGTTCTTTTTAGATTGCTGTCTAGTGACTGTTACAGTATGGAAAAAGCTAAAACATGGCCTCAGGATTTAGTTAAGTATTGTAAGTGTGGCTGTGTAAGACAGTGGAAAAGGGTTATGTTGCTTGGGTCTACTCCCCTTTCCAACCACATAATTTAATATTTTAATTTATACAACAAATTTGATGGTCACCAGTGGTACAGTCTCTCAAGTCACATCACTGGACTCAGCTGTATAACAAACAAAACATTAACTAGTCAACTTAAGTGCAGCCCGGCTACAACAGCATGCAGGAAATATGCAGTACTATTCATAGTATGTACAGACACCATCCACACCCACAGACAGGCTTCTCAAGGAATGCTCCATCAAGCAGTCTCTTCGGCCTGGCTCTACACACACATACTTCTGAACAAAAACTCTGGGGTTCATTGCTTTTCAGTGCTTACTTGCCAACAGTAACTGCACTTCGAATAAACTGACAAGTGGTGCACGCACACACAAATTACCAAAGAAGGCACAGTCCAACACTAGAGCCTTCGGTCGTGGCTCACAGTAGTAAATGGCCATCACACCAATGTTTCACTCTTCTTAATAAACCAAATTATAAACACAAATAGTAACATACTACAAAGTAGTTTGTCCAATTAGAAGTGGACACCAGCAGCTTGTCACCAGTTAGAAATACATACCTCTCATCAATTAACAAGCAAATGACCTGTCAAATTTAAAAAAAATTAACACAAAAACATTCTCTTAAGAAAATAAAACAATGAGTTGAGCATTGCAGTTAGTTTACAGAGCAATATGAAATTCACATGGAAACAAAAGATCATATTCGAACAAAAATAATACAAGAAAAAAAAAATCTCGCCAGTTAATCTTTTCCTGCACCTCTAATTTAAAGAATTACTGCCCTAACGACAGTAGGTGAACTTCCTTTACTTACTAGGCAGACAGACCTACAAGTTACCAGCTGTAGATTAGATAAATCCTTCTTTTCTGATTTTCAGCTATTTGGTTTACATCTTTTTATTAAAGATCACAGGGGCAACTGAAAAATGTATCATATTCACCTAGTGAGTTTGCTCCTGGACTTTCCTACTTATTGTGATCCCTACCACACTAGGAACAGTCACAGATATCGTAAACAAGGAGCACAACTCCTCCATCTTCACATCCTATGGATAACTGCTGTAGTTCACAGAAGGCAGTTAAAATGTTCAGTTACAAACTCCACATACTTTACTATAGCTTCCACAGAAAAAAGGTTGAAAGTTTACACATCTTCTCACACTACATGATGCAAATCAAAACCTCCCCAGTTCTCAGATATTTTTCTTGCTACTGTACAACACATACTGCAGATTACATCATTTATTTTTAGTTTGCCTTCTGCAGGTGTTGAGTCTTAAATGCAGTTCCCAAATCTGTTACATTCCTGTTCAAGAACAGAATTGCATATTTATACTGCAACATGACAATGGACATGCATAAAATTTTCATCACTTGCTTAGGGTGGAACATCTGGATGTGGAGCGTGACATTTGACAATTTTGTCTGAAACATGCATCAGGAGAGATGGTAGGGTAGATGACAGAGTGGCTACTGACTACTTGCCCATCTGGAGAGAGGGAAGCAACTCTGGCTTGCCAAGTGGTTGACACTTGGGCAGGAGTTTTACAACCCAACACTGCCATGTGCATTCAACATTACGAGCTAAAGTGTAGAGCAGCTAGAGTGGAGCTCAGAAAAACTGCTACAGGAAAAGGAGACACAAAGTACAGTTTTGTACCTACCATAAATGTAGATGTTCGAAGATCCACATTGCTGCAGTCCTAACACTTGGGTAGTCCGCTGTCCCTCGGTCGGCCCGAATATCAGAGTATAAGGCTGACGTCGGTCAGGGCGCATTTGACTGACATCAGAACGTCAGGGTACAAATGCGCATGACCGACGTCATATCCTCAGTCTTTTCTTGCCCCAGATGTCAGAAGACCCTAAAAAGAAAGGTCAAAACCCATAGACAACAGCTAAACAACCAACCAACCTAACACCAAAAATATGTACAATATATACAATATACACAATATACCTCAGAAGGATAGCCCAACCCACACAAACACCTCAAACTACAGAGGGGAAGGAGGGAGGGTAAATTGGACTGCAGCAATGTGGATCTTCGAACATCTACATTTATGGTAGGTACAAAACTGTACTATGTTCTTCATCTCACATTGCTGCAGTCCTAACACTTGGGTAGAATCCCAAAGCAGAGGTAAGGGAGGATGGCTAAACTATGATGAAGCAGGAGCTGCCAAAATGCCCTGCAACACAGCAGTGGCAAAACCAGCCCTGGATTTAGAGTACAATGGAAGGTGGTAATGCCTAGAGAAGGTATGCACTGAACTCCAAGTGGCTGCCTCCAAAATATCCTTAGTTGCCACCCCCCTCAAAAAGGCTGTTGAAGTGGCAGTAGCCCTAGTGGAATGAGGCCTAATCCCAGCTGGAATCTCCTTGCCATGATGGGAATAACAGAAAGCAATGCAAAATCCAATCCACTTAGAAATAGTTTGTTTTGACACGGGCTTGCCCTGAGAGCACAAAGCAAAAGAAACTAATAACTGCTGAGATTTTCTGAACCCTTTAGTTCTGTCCAAATAATATCGCAACTGCCTGTGTACATCTAAAGTGTGCAAAATCTTTTCCCCTTTATTTTGGGGATTTGCATAAAAAGTAGGCAAATGAATAGTTTGGTTTAAAGCCACACTAGAAACCACTTTAGGCATAAAGGAAGGATTAGTGCGTAAAGATACCCTATCCTTATGGAAAATTAAGAAAGGCTCAACTGCCATAAGGGCCTGCAATTCAGAAACCCTTCTTGCAGAGGTAATGGCCAACAAAAAAGCAGTCTTCCATGACAAATATTTCAACTCAGCAGTAGCTGCAGGCTCAAAAGGTTGTAGAGTGAGTTTCTCCAACACAAAATTGAGATCCCAAGCAGGAGTGGGAGCCCTTCGTGGGGGTCTTATATTCTTTGCCCCTCTAAGAAATTGCTTGAACAAAGGATGAGAAAACAATGGTGGGTCACAGTCGTAGTGAGCTGAAATTGCTGCAGCATGAATCTTAATAGAAGAGAAAGACAAACCTTTGTCTAATAACTCATTAAGATATTGAAGAGCCACACTTAAATCAGGCTCAGAAACATCCAAATCCTTAGCTGCACTCCAAAACAAAAATCTCTTCCATTTATCTGCATACACTTTCCTTGTACTAGGCCTTCTAGCTTCCAAAATCACATTCAAAACTTGTTGTGGAAGTTGAGACCCTGTACGGTTTAAAACAGAATATGCCAGGCTGTTAGGTGAAGAGAGCGAAGTTTGACATTGAGCAAATGACTGTCCTCCTGGGACAACAGATGTGGAATCAAAGGCAAAGGCCATGGAGGCTTCCGTACCAGACTTCTCAGTAATGGGTACCAGTGCTGTCGAGGCCAATCTGGAGCTATCAAAATCATCCTTGGCTTGTCCTGTCTGACCTTCAGAAGTACCTTTGGGAGGAGAGGCAGAGGTGGAAAGGCATACACATGAAGATTTTTCCAACTGAAAGAAAGAGCATCCACTTTCCAAGCTGTGGGATGAAACCTCTTTGTGCAAAACTTTGGCAGCTGGTGGTTTAGTGGAGAAGCGAACAGATCTATGTCTGGAGTTCCCCAGGACACTGTCAAATTCTGAAATACATGAAGATCCAGTTTCCACTCGTGGGGATCCATGATTTGTCTGCTTAACATATCTGCTAAGGAGTTCTGTGCTCCTGGCAGAAACCTTGCCTGAAGACTTAGTTGTAAACTGAGAGCAGTCTCCCACAAAATCATTGCTTGCCTGCATAGAGGATAAGAATGTGTTCCCCCTTGCTTGTTGATGTACCACATGACAGTTGTGTTGTCTGTTAGAATCAACACCTGCCCTGGAAGAAGTAAATCCTTGAAAGCTATTAATGCAAACTGGACTGCTAACATCTCCTTCAAGTTGATATGTAGATGCTGTAGTCTGACAGGCCACTTGTCTTGTATCCACTTTCCGTTTAGATGAGCTCCCCAAGCTGTGTCCGAGGCATCTGTCGTTAAAATTTGACTCGCCTCTGGCCGGGTCACAGAGAGTCCCTTGTTTAGGTGACATTCCTGAGCCCACCACAAAAATTCCTTTTGAATGCAAGGTATTATTGGAATGACAGTGTCCAGATCCTGGCAGTGCTGTGTCCATACATTTTTGAGATACCATTGTAACTTCCTCATATGCAGTTTGGCATTGGGAAGTACCAGAATACAAGATGCCATGAACCCTAAGGCTTGAAGGACTGTCCTTGCAGTCAGCCCGGACTGAAGAGATAGATGATGGAAGTAAAGGGAAAGAGTCTTTTGTTTGTCCGGGGTTAGAAAGGCCATCTGGGATGCTGTATTCAGTCTTACACCCAGAAAGCACATGTCTTGAGAGGGTACTAGACTGGACTTTATTTCGTTCACAGAATACCCCAGGCATCTTAGCACTGCTATCACATATTCCAAATGAAGAAGAAGCTCGTCCCTTTCTTGAGCCAGAATCAGGCAATCGTCCAAATAAGGATAGATTTGTATTCCTTTCAGCCTGAAGAAAGCTATCACTGGAGCCAGAACTTTCGTAAATACTCTGGGCAGTAGATAAGCCAAAGGGCAATGCAGAGAACTGATAGTGAGAAGTCCCAGTCCGAAAACGCAGATACTTCCTGCAACTTAGCCTGATAGGAACATGAAGGTAAGCCTCCTTGAGATCCAAAGTTACCATCCAGTGATCCTTGCCCAGCAGAGGTAAAAGCTGTTGTAATGTCAACATTTTGAACTTGGGAATGTCCAGATAAGTGTTGAGGATAGATAAATCCAAAATTGGTCTCCACGTGTTCCCCTTTTTTGGTACAAGGAACAGGCGAGAATAAAATCCTAGGCCCCTTTCTGGCATAGGAACCGGTTGTATGGCCCCTATTTGAAGTAACAGAGAAATTTGCTTGTGAGCCTCTATTCTTTGTTGAGGAGGAACGTCTGGCATGCCTTTGAAAGGAGGCAAGGTATGGAAATAAAACCTGTAACCGTGATGTATGATATCCAATACCAATCTGTCTTGGGTAATCAAACTCCAATTTTCTGTGAAAAGTGCCAACCTTCCTCCCAAAGGTGCTGCCAGGCGAGAAGGTTCTGGCAGCTGAAAAGGTAGGTCATTGGGTTTGCTTACGAAAGGACTGACCCCTGCCCTCCCCTGAAGACTGTGCAGGGGAACTCCCTGTTCTAGGCCTGAAAGAGCCCTGACCTCTGCCCCTGCCACGTCTAGATCTACCCCTAGACTGGGAATCATAAGAAGGATACGTCCACCCCTTAGAAGGCCAATTTCTACTAAACTTTGGAGGCTGAACCTGCAAAAATTCTTTAACAGTCTGCATAGACTTAGCCTTAGCTTCCATTTTCTTTAAAACTGCCTCAACAGGGGAACCAAACAAGACATCAGATTGCAAAGGGGCATCCAAAATCCTAGTTTTAACATGGTCAGATAAATTTTGATCCCACAGCCAAGCATGCCTGTGAAGAACTGACCCAGTGGCAGCTACCCTAGACGAGGCCTGTACAGCATCAAAACCACATTGCAAAGAGTGCTTACCCACCTGTTCAGAAACATGCACTAAATCTTGTAACTCTTTACAATCAATACCTTCCGCCAGAGCATCAACCTTAGATTTCAACTGAGAAAGGAGATAATTTTGATATTTCAACATGTGAAACTGGCAATTCAAAGCTCTCATGGCTAGAGTGGAAGAAGTATAAACTTTCTTTCCCCATCTATCCAAGGCCCTGGCCTCTTTATCTGCCGGAACCGGATTCTTGACAACAGAAGCCTTAACACCCTTAGGCCCCTGGCTAACAGTTTCTGGGTCTGCCCTAGGACTTTTAAAAAGATACTTATGAGCTTCAGGCACCCTGTAATACCTATCAGGTTTAACAGGAGCAGGAGGCAAAGAATCAGGATTAAGAGAAGCTTCTGCAAACACATCTTCCACCACATTCAGAACAGGAGGAATAGCCAAAGGCCTATGCTGGGGTAAAAACAAAAATTCCCTAAGCCTTTTCCTGGAATCAGAGAAGTCCTGACCTCCCATTTAAAGTGCTCTCTCATGGAGTGAAGGGCCTCTGAAAAAGAAAAATCCTCAGGAGGAGAAGCAGAAGGAGTAGAATCATCCACATCAGAATCAGAATAATGAGCATACTCCTGCAAGTCTTCAACCGAAGACTCAGACACATCCGAAGCCTGCTCCCAATCCCCCAACACTGGTTCAATCCTAGGCCTCTTATCAGGAGGGGGCATAGAGCCTCTAATTAAAGTAATTAAATCTTCTGCCATTTTGAGCATGTGCTTCTTGGGCACAGCACCTGAAGAACTAGGAGTGACACCCACAGAAGCTAAACTAGACCTGCCTCTAGGAGAAGCCTTGGAAGCAGAAAGAGAGGGCCTAGACCCCTTAGGAAGGGAGGGGAGTACAGTTACCTGAGAAGCCCCTACAGCCTGCCCTGCCTCCTGGGAGGCCACATCCTGTAAAATCAAAGTTTCCCCCTGGGACTCCAGAGAGGCCTCCGTCGGAACCACCGGTTCCACTGACGCCTCTAAAGAACCGGCGTCCGGTTCGGACGACTCCTCTAACCTAGGTTTAACTGCCTTGTCCTTGCGCTTCTTTGAGGAAGCCGGCGTCGGAGCATCCGACGGCATTTTGTAATTGCACCGCTTCACAAAGACCAACCTGGCACAATCCAACCTCCGCTTTATAGTGCGTTTATTAAACCTAGCACAAAAGCGGCACCCAACAACGTCGTGCTCAGGTCCCAAACAAGGTATACACAAATTATGGTAATCCCTATGCGGTATCTGTTTCCCACAAGAAATACAGTTATTCACTTTTTCTGACATCCGGTAAACCACTGAGGCAAGAAAAAACCAAAATATTCCCCAACGGGGTACTTAACCAACTCTGACTTCGGTCTGAAACTCCGAATTCGAAAAATTTCAGAACGCCGAACGGCACTTGCGACACTGCTTCTGCATCGGACCATGCGGCAAAAAAGACTGAGGATATGACGTCGGTCATGCGCATTTGTACCCTGACGTTCTGATGTCAGTCAAATGCGCCCTGACCGACGTCAGCCTTATACTCTGATATTCGGGCCGACCGAGGGACAGCGGACTACCCAAGTGTTAGGACTGCAGCAATGTGAGATGAAGAACATCCCCCACAGGACCTGCATAGGCTTGCTCATTTTCTGCCATCTGACTCTTGCTGCCTGCAGATGAATTCATGGTGGATTCCCAGTCAGCTCTTACATGCTTGGGAATCCCCAGCTCACACAACTGAAGAACAAATGGCATAACTAGGTGCAGGAAGATAACCTGCAAGGGTGGAAAAAACGCTTCAGAAAAAGAGTGAGAGACATAAGCAGCAGGCTTGGAGCAAAGCCAGACTCAGACAAGAAAAGTGTGAAGCTGAGAAGGATAAAGGTATTAGGAATGGAGATTGGACACTTCCATTCCCCCAAAATTCAGGAGAGACCGACCTCCACTCAAATCCACTGAAGATCAGTACCTTGATGGAGAGCAGGTTTATATCTTGTGATTTCCCCAATTAGTGATTACTGTCAGCAGGAATCTGTGTCCAGAAGGAGAGAGAAACTCTCCAGGTATTTAGAGTCAATGCAGTCCTCTTCCTCCCTTTCATTGTGTTTGACCACATATCTCTATGGCCTTACTCTTTATTTAGATTAAGACCAGAACAAAGGCACTAATTAAAGCCCAGACTGAGAAAGGCACCCTTTGTACCCTCTCTGTCTCCGGATGGCTAGAGGACCCTTGCCATATCATCTGCTATTCGTTCTATAGGCTTTATTCTGGCACTGCATGTTGCATTGTCAAAAGTTTTGACATGACCTTGTCATTGATATTGATGAGGTAACCCTCATTTTACATCAATTGTCCAATATATATCTGTGGAGTCAAGTACATAGCAAACCTCTCTTTCCAATTAGCTGTCAGGTCTCTGCGCTCTCTGCCACTAGCTTCAGCAGCTTGATGCCTCAGTTGTTGAGCTAATGGTAACCTCCATATTTCTAGCTCTGACAGATGGCCTGTGGACATTAAAGATTCAACAGTTACAGACTGCAGATACTAGAGTCATATCCCATTCACATTTTTCAGATGTGCCATAAAAAACATTGCCAGTGGTTCTGCACACAAAACCTATCACAGAGCCACCCTACTACTGTTCACCCCCTGTCCAAAGTCACAGTTGCTACATATGTTTCTACACTGGGGTGGGCATCTGTACATTTAGAGTGGATGTTTCAAGGGATGTGGTCAGATCAAGAGTTCTTTTTGCACAGCAAATGTCTTGCAAATTAGGGTGTTCCATCTATTGTTGCAGGCACCTCAGAACCCCCTTTCCTTACAATACAATTAAAATACACAGCAACATGATAGAGGTGTGTCAGAAGGCTATGGGGTTATGGAAATGGGCTATGCCAACTTATTGTTTTTTTGTGGCGGAGATCAGGCAAGTATCCAGGTAAGGAAAATCTGTATGCGAAGTCTGCAGTTAACTATCACTGCAGGAAGTCATTTGGTAAAGACTCGGAGTAGCAGAATGGCCAAAGTATTAAACTGATAATGCAGTCCCAACACAAGGAACCTTAAAGGACC
Organism: Protopterus annectens; assembly: GCF_019279795.1. Taxonomy (NCBI): domain Eukaryota; kingdom Metazoa; phylum Chordata; order Ceratodontiformes; family Protopteridae; genus Protopterus; species Protopterus annectens. Next base: position 478,582,499 of record NC_056737.1, on the reverse strand, counting down.
TGTAATCCTTGTTAATAGGAATATGTAGATAGGCATCTTTTAGGCTAACAAAGTGCAAAAAAACAAAGAAAAGGGTTCCAAGTATCAACATCTTAAGTTTTGAAATGTGCATGATGTGTTTAGTACCGACAGACCTGGAATGGGCCTCCAGGTACAGTCTTTCATGGGTACTAGCAAAAAAAGTCTTTAGTAAAATCCTTTTCTCCACTGATCTGTGGGCAATGGGTACATAACACCCTGAAGCCATAAGTGTGCAATGATTGCATAAATTAGGAGAAGCTTGACTTTGGGGGTCTGATGAATTACTGATAGGGTGGAAAAAAGTGCCAAGCTGAATTTGCAACTATGTTCCATAATATACAGTACCCATGGTTTATGCTGCAAGATGGTTGCAAATTGATCAACAGCTTATATTCAGCTCTCCATGTGTGAAAAAGAAAAACTCAAAAATAAGAGTATGTGATAATGTCAGCTTGAGTACAGCTCAGTTTCTGGTTAGTAAGTACACTGCTTGGATGCCAGCAACGAAGAAATTTAGAGAACCTGAAAGAAAATCAACCAAAAAAATGTGAATAGTAAACACTGGCTGGGAAGACTCCTGCAGCTATTCAGAAAGACGCAGTTCAAGCTTCAGTACAAGAAATGGTTTCCAGTAATTTAGTGGAAAAAATAAATCAAATGTATGAAGAGGTGATTAAAAAAAGGAACACTGTAGGAATATTTCAACTCAAACAAAAAGGGTGGAAAAACAGAAGTATTAACTAGCTATTCAGATGAAATGATAAAATTGCAAAAATCACACTGTGAAATGAAGAAATGGATGTCTATAAGACTTCAAGAAAAGTTGTTTAAAAAAATGGTAGTTCGAAAAAAGAGAGGGCAGTGAAACCAAAGATGTTCCGCTGTACTACAGAAAACACAAGGAACAAACCATTAATTTTATTAAAGCAGAAATAAGCAACTGGACTGGTATTTCATGGCAGGATTTGCAAATCAAAAGGATGCACAGAGTGTATGCTCCAAACCTGGCCATGAGAAAGCAGCCAAGACCTGTACTACTAAAGAATCAATCATATCTGCAGAAAGAGTTGATCTTGACAAAACTGTGTGAGAAGGGAAAAGTATTAAAAACTGGAGAAAGCAGGGTGTTTGTGCAAAATGATTACTCACTATACACCAAACTTATCCCAGCAATCAGGAAATGTAGAGAAACAGGCATGAAATTCAAGCTGCTGTATCCAGCTGTCACCAGAATATTTTTCCTGGAGGATCACAGACATTTTTTGATGGAAAACAGGCTAAAGACGAAATAAAAAAAAACATTTATCCAACAAAATGTGAGTCAGCAAACTTTCATAAAGAGACTGCCACTGAAATCTTTTCTAATAATCTACAGAAAAATGCCTGAAATATAGAAAAGAACAGAAGTGGACTAGAAGAATCAAAAGGACCTTGGAATGAAACCATGGTGCTGGGAGATGAAGACAACCAGCAACTCTAAAATAAGTGAATACATGTGTGACCATAAAATCAAATCAATCACATTTATGAGATCCGGCTTTCCAAGAAAAAGTGGCTGAGAAAGACTGGATTTGCTAAACCTGTGGGTGGACTGTAAAACATACACCCCCTTTTTATATCAAATGTTTAGAAGGAAACAAAAGGAGACAAATAACCATGTAAAACAATTTTTGTCCCAATTAGTGGGTGCATGAAACATTTCATGATACAAACCATAAAAACCACGTTATATATAGTAAAGCAGTTGTGTAGTGTGTACTCAGGGGTATTTAAAATATGCAGGGAGTCTCTTCAGTGACTGTTGTAAGTGTTGAAAGACTTTAAAAAGCAAGCACTTTTTAGTTTTAAGAATTAAAGGCTTTACAAGATAACAAGAGAAAAAAGACTGGAAAAAAGCAAGTGGAATGTTATATGCTGCAATCTTGGGTTTTTAGAGTGGGGTGGGGTGGGCTGTAAAAGTGCACCAATTCCTTTTATATGTAGAGTTAAGATATTTTCTCTTATTTCTACAAGAGTGAAAGTCTAGATTAATGCCTTTGGCTTAAGTTATAAGCAAGTACTTTTTATAAGCAAGTAGGGTTGCAAAATAAGATAATGCTGAAAGCCTTGAAAATGCCATGCTTCTTACATTTTCAAAACTATTAGCTTGTTTTTCCATCATTAACATTCAATGAGAGTCAAGAAGTCTGCTTCTAAGGCAGCTATACATTCTGTTCAGAGTGAAACAAAAAAATCACTGCCGACTACTTTTACATGGAGACAAACTGCAGGTGCAGACAATTAATCTTGAAAGTTCTGAGCATTCTTTGCTAAAGGAAATGCAAAATTTAAAGGTATAGTGGCAAGCAGTTCCATGAAAAATAAAGTTTGAAATTATGGCAAGTGAATAAGAGATGACAGCTTCTCTAGTAGCCTCAACATTTTAACTCATTTGGTAGAACAGTATAGAATTTGGTTTAAGGATAGCCAGTGCACTTTTTCTTAGGGCTAAAACTTAACATTTTCTGAATGCAACTAGGCTATTTTTCACATCTGGGAAGGGAATAGAGTTAAGAAAAGAACAGACATCAATCAGTGTAAGAGGAAACAGGCTGTAACACGTGCTTTAGCATGGGTTACCATAATTTTAGTTAAATAATGCTGGTGAGTTTGGCTGTTGGATTTTAGACAACTGTTCCTAATCGGAGTAAACTTAATTTTCTGAGGATGTACACAATTTAGCGTGTTTGCTCCAAGTTAACAGAGGAGGGGGAGATTCTGAAAATGCATTTAGGTTTTTGCTTCAGGGTTATCAATAAAACAAAAAAGTCTTAAAATGTGACATTCAAATGGATATGAGAAGAAACAACTGTATAAAAGATTAGCTTGTCAAACACTACATGCACGTAAAATGAAAGTTGGAAATATAAACTCAAAAAATAAGAATGACCTGTACAATAGATTGGAACTTTAACAAAACAACTGCTTATTATTATTAAACATTTGCTTTCCAGGATAATCTGACTGGAGAGCTAGTGTCCGTTTTCAGTGGTGTCCCGGGGACTCTTGTCATTATTGTGGAATGTAAATGGCCTTTCAGGTACAGACAAAAAGGAGAGAGTATTGAATTATATTAAGAAATACGGAATGCAGATAGCAACACTGCAGATGACATATTTGAAAAGAATTATGTGAATTTGATAAAGAAAGGATTTCAGGATGGATATTCAAAAGAATATTACAAACAAAAGAAAAGAAGAGTAATTATACTAATCGCTACAGAGGGTCCATTAGTGCTAGAAGAGTAAAATAAAATTTTTAATTAAGTCCACAGCAGAAAAACATTTACCAAAACAACTTGGGCAACAGAAAGTAGAAATGGTTGTTTTCAAATTTAGGGAGCCTATAACGAGAAAAATAGCCAGAAATCCTTTAGTGGTTTTAGAGATATTTTATAAATTTTATGAAAATCTGTACAGACCAGAGGAATGTGAAAATCAAGAAAGAGCAAAAATGGAAATATTTACTGAAGACTTAAGTAAGCCAAGGTTAGAGGTAGGTGAGGGTCAACTAACAGCTAAGATAGGAGGAGATGAGATGAAAATTGTAATGTATTATCAATCTTCAGGAAATCTCTAGGAGCAGATAATATTCCTGTGGAAATTAGGAGGGAAGAAAATGATAAATACCTGAAACATTTTATTTAACAGTATTTTAAAAGAAGGGGAGGCACCAGCATCTTGAAAGAAAGCTGTGGTGGCTGTATTACCTAAAGACAGTTAAGATCCATCAGACCCAGCTTCATAGAGACCCACTTCAATTTTAAACCACAACTGTAGAGAGTTTATGTTGATAATAGCTAAAAGAATGGCAAAGGTGTTTGCCAGCACTGATAGCTATGGATCAATATGGTTTTGTGGATGGGAGGCAAACATTTGACAACAGTAAGCGAACAAATATGATCCAGAGGGATGCAATACATCAGCAGTGTCAGTAGCACAACAGGTAGCACGCACACCTTTGGTACAGAATACTGTGGTTTCTATTCCCAAACCAGGTAGATTAACTTTTGCAGTGCATAAGGAATTGCTGAACTCCCGAGTCTGCTGTCCTTTGGAAGAGATATTAAACTGAGGCTCATCTGCTTGAGTTGATGGCATGGGCACCTATTGAAAAGGGTACAGGTCCTTTATTTATACAAGAAAAACAATATTTACAGATTTGTAAGCTTTACAAAATTTATATATTTACAGGATACAATTTTCTATATGCTTTTGCTTATACATTCTGACTTATTTTTCCTTCTTGCATCAAATTTCTATTATTAGACCCCCCACTCCGATAATCACAACCTAATTTTGATCAATATTACTGCCCACATCAATTTTCTATTGAACATAATTTCATTTATCCTTTCATTCCCTATAACCCATATAATACGAATTATCAATTCTTTTAACATTTTTAATTTTATACCACCTGTATTTTACCATGTTCATGTTTATCTTACCTACTTTTTTAGTACCTTCAAATAATTCTTTACACAACTTTTCCCATAACTTAATCACTCTTACATTTCAGAAACACATACTCCATTTCCTCTTCACCACAATATAAACATATTTTTTCACTTTTCTTTTTAAATGGCATTTTCCCTTCTATTGGTAATTTATCTATTACCAATTTCCACAAAAAGATTTGGCATTCTACTTTTAACCGTACCATTTATTTCTTGTTTATATAGCTTTTAATTTTTCTTCTACTAACTTTTCCCAAGGTTTAATAAAATACTACTTTATTATATTCTTGTACCACATTCACTCATTTTCTATTTAATCAGTTTTTATTTTCCATATCAATATTCTTTCTTGGTAAAATTTCATTTTATATTCTTCTCTTTTACTACTACTCATCATATCCCAAAATTGTTCATACTTGTATTTAAATATTTTTAACCACCAAACTTTCTATTTATTCATTTTAATACTTTATATAACTTAGAGAAGACACATATACCACTGAGTTAATTAACCCTAAAGCACCTTCATCTTTATTTATATACAATAAATAAATATGACCCCCATATGAATTAAAAATGAACTAATCATTCTTTTTCCAGTATCAGTGGCAGCATAAATATACTTGGTAAACATGCTACTTTTCCCATTAAAACCAAATTTATCAAATAAAGCTTTTTTTTCTAAATCACGGTCTATGTTTTCCAAAACAAGCAAATTCCTTTTATCTCTATTATCATCTTTTCCTACTGCATCTAACATTTTATTACCAAATTTTAAACCAAAGACAGAAATTTCATTAATTGTAAATCATATTCCTCCCGTTTTATCCATATCTCCTATTCCTTTATTATTCTAGGTGTTTAGAGTCATCCCTATTGCTTCAAAACATTTGTTTAAACATATTACTTTTATCCATCTTGTTTTTTGAAATTACTGTGTCATTTGCATAAGTTAAGACTGAGATTCTTAAGCCTTCACATATTACACACTCACCTTTCATTATGTCATTTATTTTACACACAATTACTTTCAGAGCTGAAGTAGAGAGTATACAACTCACTGGACATCAGTCTCGCACCCCTCCTCATTTGCACCTTCTTCACCTACCCAACCATTTACCAAAATTTTAACTTTTTTTCTATATACAAACTTTCCTAAATTTCTCACTTATATTGCATTACTTCATTATCTCCCATAAGATTCCATGTCCTATTGTATCAAATGTCTTAAGATCTCCTGTCATTAGCTTAGCTTCTCCTCCATTTATAGTAACTACAATCTCTCTCATGAATTCTTGACATCCTTACCTTTTTAAACTATATATGCTATGTTCCATAGCATTTTTCATCTTTGTTTAAAACCTTTTTTGTAACTTTTCATAAAATTCTTATAAGTACTACTTGTCTCCATTTTTTTCATTATACTTTTTTCTTATGGAGGAAGGATAACAGGCTATTGGAGAGGGTGAACTAGGTGAAGAAGAAACTGTAGAAGAAAAAACTATCGGGAGGAAAAAGGAGAGAGACCGTATGGAAAAGAAAGGATTGACAGGAGTATTTTTAAGTTCCAGCCATTGAAAAATCTTATTCTGGGGATCAAGGATTACTTGTACATAAACCAGGGAAAAATATTCAATAGGGGAAAGAGTAAAAAAAAATAAAAACATGAAATTTAAAAAAGAATTCCCTTAAACTAGAAAGGAAGGAAAAGCAACAACTTCAGAATACTTTCAGATAAACGTGAATAGTATTAACACTATAAGGAGTTTAGCAATACTGAAAAAGTGTACTAAATGATGTGGATGCTTTTCTGTTAGAGGGTGTAGGATTCCTGACAAATGAAGAAAGATTGCAAACTGAACAGTTGAAGGTTAGGAACATAACATGGAATGTAGGAAGTGAAAGTTCTGGACGGGCTGTGTTGTGTGTTTAAAAAATACAAGATGTAACTTTGGTAAGCATGGGAAGGTTAACTGTTGTAGACAGGAGGTAGAAAGAACATTTTTTATAGAATAAAAGCATTATATGCATATGCAGCTCACAAGCAAAGCGGATCTGCTTCATCAAATATTAGACTGTGGTGGTTGACATGGAAATAACTGCAGGAGACCTGCATTGTGATTTAAGGGAATGATGTAAAAAAATACAGGAAGTAGTAAAATGTGGTACATTAGACATGTGGAGCTAAAGGCAGTGGACTTGTATAAAGGGGGCACTCTGGGTCTAAAACTGTTTAATTACCAAAAAGTTTGGGAGCTGCAGATGGTGATACAGCTGTGATGGGTTTTTCAGACCTTTTGGTAATACAGATGAAGGTTATGGAAGAAAAGGCGTATATTAAAGTAGGAGAGGGAATAAATAGTGTTGGTTTACCTGAATGAATATTTAATGGAAATGGTACTGACCTTGAATAAAGTAAGGGTTTGGGTAATGTGGTGGGGAACTAGGGGGGGGGTTGTATTTTTTTCAATGAAGTGTCATTGCTTGGAACAAAATCTGGAAAAAATAATGTAGTTATGGTATGGTATAGTGGGAGGACTGATAAAAGAAATGAAAGACATTTGTCTTCAGTGGAGTACGTGTAAATTGGCTTTTAGGAAAAAAGATTACATGGTGAATTCTGTATTAATGTAGGAAAATAGCATTTGTCAAATGTTTGCAATCCCACTCACCTCACCTCAGGTTTCACGCCCACTGAGTGGCGCACAGCTACAGTTATCCCAGTCCACAAGGGGGGATCCACCTTGGATCCCGGAAACTACCGTCCCATCAGTCTGACAAGCCTTATCTGCAAGGCCATGGGAGCATATTACCATGGAACTTCTAAACAAAGACATTGGCAACCTTCAAAACACTGGACCCCACCCAGTTTGGGTTCGTGAAGGGCCGATCTTGTCTCCTGAACTTGATTGACTTCTTTGAATCGGTCTCCAGAGCCATGGACAAGGGTAAGGTGGTCCACACAGCCTATCTAGACCTTGCCAAGGCCTTTGACATCATCCCCCACTCTGGAATCATAGATAAACTTACTAAGCTGGGCATTAATCCCTACGTCACCCAATGGGTTGCTAACTGGCTTACTGATAGAACAACGAAATATACACCAGGATCTTTATTGAATAAAGCTTTCGGGTCTACACCCTTCATCAGTATAACTTAACATATAAAACAAAATCATCATTTAAATAGGAGAACATAAAGTCACATGCTTCAACCCAACCCACCTAACAATAAAAATTTAAAGCTACAATGAATCAATAAATATATGCAAAGTAGCACATAAAAAAAATCACATCTATAAAGCATATATATTTTTATAAATAAACAATTTTATACTGTTTCATATGAAATCACATGCACCATACTTAAAAATTAATAATTAATAATTAAAACTTAAACTTATAAAACTTCTCTCTGTCTTTTAGCCAGAACGGGCTTTAGACTAACTGAATTATTTAGGCCTGGAGCTACATCAGCTTGAAGTCTAATAATCCATTCTATTTCTTTCAATTCCGATAAATTATTAATGTCACCTTTCCTCAGACCTACCTCTACCTTACAAAGGACCCTAAATCTAAAAGTATATCCCACACCTTCATCCAATATATGCTTACTTAAGGCATTGGTGGGCAACTTCCTCCTGATTTCAGACCTGTGTTCCACCATTCTCTCCCTCAATTTTCTTATAGTACTGATAGAACCCACACTGTAAAAGTAGCAGACTCCAAATCCAGCTCCAGACAAGTGACAAGTGGAGTACCTCAGGGTTCAGTCCGCTCTTGTTTGGCATCTACTTCTCTGAAGTACAAGCCAACACTAAGGGACTCTGGATAACAAAGTTTGCAGATGACTGCAAACTGGGAGCCATTATTGAATCCCCAAATGATGTGGATACTCTACAAAAGGGCCTTACAGAAACAGATGCTTGGTGCCCGAGCCATGGGCTCAAGCTCAATGCCAAGAAATGTATAGCTATCCCCTTTGGGAAAAAACATGTATCCGTGAATTACCATATAGGTGGCAGTACACTAAACTCCGAAAGTTTGATAAGAGACTTAGGGACACAGCTGGACAGTGGTCTCACCTTCGATAACCACATCGCCACAACAGTCAGGAAATCCTTCTATGTGGCACACCTCATCACTAAGGGCCTTTCATCCAGAAAAAAGGAGGTTATTGTCCCACTGTACTCATCCCTCATTAGACCCATTATAGAATACAAAGCCCCGTTTGGTATGTACCTTTCAAGACATCTGCAACAACTGGAAAGGCCACAGAAATACCTCACTAAAAGAATCACAGGCCTAAAGCAGATGCCCTACGCTGACCGCCTTAAAAAACTCCAGCTATACTCTGTTGCATATCGTCTACTCAGAGGCAATCTTTGCTTAACATACAAGGCCATGTCAAACCCAGAGCTGTTGGACATGCTACACTTAAATAAATCCCAATCCCTCAGAGCCACACGCTCCAGGGATCTAAACCTTGTCATCACAATAAACAAAACATGCTGGAGGGATAGGTTCCTGACCCAGAGACTCCCCAGACTCAGGAATAGATTGCCCATACATGTCAAGCAGAGTGCCTCTTTGGCCCTCTTCAAAAGGAACCTTGACGACTGGATGGGAGAAAGGAAATTCACCCCGTGGATCACGTCAGTCGCCCTGCTAGACAGGGGTCCAGGGAAGTAAATAGTGTGGGAAGAAATAGCCAGGGAATTGTTATGGCTAGGCTTGTACAGGCCCCAGGGCTGATAGCCTAGTACCAACCTATGAACTAAAATATGAAAAGGAAGTTGTGGAACTGGTGTTTTTTCATACGGAGTTCAAGATTAAAGAGAGAACTTTTCTCTCTGTCTGCCTGCTCCGGTCGTCACTTGCCAGATACATACCCCCATTGGGGTTTTTTCTTTAAATTTTGGCTACTGTACTGTGCTGTGACTACATGTCAACTAGGAAAGGCAAGTGCCATGGTGGAAGGCAGATTTCACATAAGGATTCTCATGATCTCTGCTTGTTTTGCTTAGGCCCAGACCACGACCCTACCACTTGTGCTATCTTGCAAGGCTTTTGAATCCAAAAACCTTCATAGCCATCTAGCTTCCCTAAAATTATATCTGGAGAATCAGCACCTTAAGTGCTTAGCTTGAGATATGGAGGCAGCGTTGGGTCCTTTAGATGAGCCGCAACCTAAAAAGGCTAAGAAGTCACTGCCTGACCTTCGTGCTGCTGCTCCCTCTCGTCTGATCCTGGAGGCTAGGTCCATTGAGGGGTTATACCACAGATAGATCTCTCTCTGCCTCCCCAATAAGCAGACAACTTCCCAAATTTTGTGCCAGGATCCCACATCCCTTGGCATGAAAGGTGGATGCTCTATCCTTTTCTTGAAAGGAAATGTTTCTGTATGCATTCCCCCCTTCCCACTTCTCCAAAAAGTCCTGCTGAAAATCAAGCAGGAACAGCCGGAAATCTTGCTGGTGACCCCCTTTTGGCCAAGACAGCATTGGTTCCCCCTCCTCCTGCATTTAGCCAAGGGCAATCACCACAAGTTACCCCACAGGATGGACCTACTCATACAGGACAAGGGAACTCTAGTTAGTCTAGTACATCCAACTCTAAACCTGACTCTGTGGGTGATAGGGTTTTGATTCCCTTCAGACACTTTTTCTGAGGACGTGCTTCAAGTTTTGCAGGAGGCCAGAAAACCCACAAGTAGGAAATCCAATGTTTCCAAATGGAAGAGATTTTCCATCTGGTGTCTCAGACAGGATTTACAATGACTGTTAGCGGATGTCCCAGTTGCATGTCTGCCTATGTCTCCACCTTCGGCTTCTAGGCTGGAAGTTAAACTATTCTTAAAAGGTATCCTTCAAATCAGACCACCAAAGAAACCACCTCCTTGAGATCTCAATTTTGTTGTGGAGAAAATAACCTTGGCCCTATTTGAGCCAGCAAGTTCCTCTGCTTTACAACACTGCATATGGAAAACCGTTTTCGTGGCAATTACTTCTGTCAAAAGGGTTTCTGGGTTACAAGCTCTGATGCCTACTGCCCCCTTCAGTCTTCCACAGGGATAGTGTCTCTTTATGCACTAACCCCTCTTTTATGCCTAAGGTGGTTAATGAGTTCTCAGTTTATCAAATTCCAGCCTTTTTTTCCTTCCCCCCAATCCTCCAGTGAGAGGATTCTACACACTTTAGATGTACGCAGGCAACTCAGATACTACCTGAACCAAACCAATCCTATCCTTAAGTCTGAACACCTGTTTGTCTCTTATCACACAAAGGCCCACGGTCAACCTGTTTCCAAGCAGACCATCTCCTCTTGGATTTCTAAAGCTATTTCTTTCTGTTAGTCAGTGGAAAGAGTCTTCTCCTGTGAGGGCATATGCCACTAGGGCAGTGTCCTCCTCTGGAGCCTTCTTTAAAGGCTTGGACACTTGCTCTATCTTGGAGGAAGCTACCTGGTCTTCTGTTCATACATTCACTAAACACTATAAACTAGATATTTGGTCAACCAACATAGAAATGACTAACGCTGTAACTGCTATATTCTTAGATCTCTCCAAAGCTTTTGATATGGTTTCACACTCCTTACTACTAGATACTCTAGCCCCCCTACCCTTTGCCCCCTCCACTGTGGCCTGGTTCAAGAACTATCGGACAGGCAGCAATCTGTCCAACGGCAAGGCACACTACTTCCCTTACCACCTACTACCACTGGAGTGCCACAAGGCTCAATACTGGGCCCACTTCTTTTTTCACTAAATCTGCATACCTCCACCCAACATGCCACACTCATCCAGTATGCAGATGATTCAACTCTAATTTGCCTTGCCCCATCTCTCATCACTCTACAAAAACTCACTCAGGAATCCTTTACCTCTGTGGAGAAATGGATTACTGATATCCACCTCGTCCCAAACCCCAAGACTAAATTGCTCCTATTCCCCCCCAATAAATCAAAAACTACCCCTTTCCTTTCCCATCACTTCCAAAAATGTCATTACCATCTCTCCCTACAACCCATACTAAACTCCTTGGTGTAGAAATGAACAAAAACCTCCTCTTTGATGTCCATATTTCCCAAATCATCAAAAATGTTCACAAAAAAAAAAATGGGAACACTAAACAGACAAAAATTTCATCTCAGATTGGGCACGAATTGCCCTATCCCAAACTCACCTATTGTCTACACTAATGTACGCAGTACCAATTCTTACCCTGACCAGAAAACTTGATCTTGAGAAACTTTAGTCATGCTATAATAAAATTGCTAAGTTTGCAAACTACTCTTTCAGAACCCACCACTGTCATGCTCTAAGGGACCTACAATGGCTTGAATTTCAACTACTCAGTTACCACCAACTAATCATTGTCTATAACATCCTGATAAAACCCCAGCACTAAGTCAGCTTCTCATTCACTACAAACTCCATTCTGTTGACAAATCACTACTCTAGCTCAACGGCTGGCAATAATGCTGGGAAAGCCCTACTCTCCCACACCATATCTAGAACCTGGAATAGTCTTCCCCTCTTCTCTGACTTCCGCATCCACTACCACACTGTTCAAAAACTCACTTAAATCGCATCTTATGAACACCTGGCTATGTCCATGTATTACATAACATTTATTTTGCTTCTTCCTATACCTTCCTAGTATATTTACTGTATATATGCTACAGTACCACAACTCTAATTTCTTTATCTCTAGCATATTTCCCTTTGTAACCATATTTTTTTTACTACTTCATATAGTGTTGATATTCTCTGTCTGTTTCACATTTCTGTCTGATTTTTTGTCTGATTGTTATGTAAATGTGGAGCTTTTCTCCCCGGGCCTCGGCTGTAAACGGACCTGGTCCAGTCAGACTATCCCCGTAAACAAATGCAAAATAAATAAATCTCCAGGTCCAGGGCTGGGTTTGCCAGAGCTATTCGGCATGGTTTTGTGGAAAATGCTTCTGCTCCTCTGCTCAATTCTTCCTCTGCATAAGCTTTGGCACTCTCCCTCATATTACGAATACTGCAGCATATGAATAGAAGGACACAGAATAGTTGCGTAAAATCTTACCATAACCATAGATGTCCTTTTCTATATGCTGCAGTATTACTTACACCCCCCCCCCCACATTCCCTTGATGCTTGCCTGGTCCCTGATGGCATGTTTTTCTCACTTAAGATCAGGCTGGTACTTTTGCGGCATTCATTTCTGAGGTTGGTATGTTGCTTTAGACCAGATGTCTCTATGGCCGATGTACTCTAGCTTATGTGCTGCATTGTACGTACCTCACAGTAGCATTAGACTTTTGTATACTGACCGGACTTATGAGTCAGCCGGGGGGGGGGGGGCGGACTCCCTCACGTTACAAATACTTTCAGTTGTTCTATAGTACTTTTCCATAAAAGGAAAATATCAACAAAATGTTTACAGTAGCTGTATCTCTAAAAGATATTCTCATTTAGGACATAAGTTTCTTCCCATTTGGCTAGAACAATACTGGTGTAGCTATTGGCACAGGGTATGCTCATAGCTACATCCAATCTCTGATGGAACAGCTTTTCAAACACAAAAAACATTGTTCTCCAATATTATTTCTAGCAACATACAGATAAATGTAATTATGTTGTTAGTATACACACTTTTTTTCATTTAGACATCTTCTGACAAATTCAATGCCAAAATCATTAGGAATTACTGTAAACTTTGTACATCCATTGTAACCATACATATATCGGAAGCTCCATTTTACTCATCCATACAGGAAGACATTCTCTCTAAAAATGTTGACTATCAATCAAAACATAAGGCAATAAACTCCAACACAGGTCTCAGCTTCTGTTCTACATATACTGACAGGGGTTATGTAACCAATTCATTGCCAGCTACTATGGGGCGCATTGGAGGATCAAGTCCATTCTTGTGCACCTTGGGTAGCCCATTCATAACTGGTAACAGTGGTTCAGATATCAATAATCAATCATGTAACTGCATAGACATCATTCTGCTCATGAGCATATCATAAATGATGTCTCTTTTTGGTATCAGAACTTGTAACATTACGGTATGTATCACTGTCATTCAATACGTGCATCTTCTTAGTGTAATAGCTTTGATCCACAATGACAATAGCGCCACCTTTGTCGGCAGGATGAATCTGAATCTCCTTATTCTGTAAATCATTCGATGCTTTTCTTTCTTCAGAAGTCAAATTATAGAAATAAAATGTTTCTCATTCAGCATCTTAGCAAATTCAGATTCACAGACCTTGAGAAAGGTATCAACAGTAGAAATATTCTGTGGTACAAAGGTGCTCAGCTTTTTCACAACATAAGAAACCTCAGAATTCACATTAAACATTCTTCAGCATAACATTTCTGGCAAATAATTTTAGGCTCAAAATATCAATCAAGTCTCAAAGATGCAGGGGGAATAAACGACAAACCTTTATTCAATGGAGAATGGTGCTCATTTCTCAAATCATATTTCGACAAATTAATCACTAGTGCGTTTACTGATGACCCTTGTGCATGTTCTGTTATATGGAGATTTTTCTCCTCTTCCTTCCTCTGCTTGTGGAATAACCCCCTCTGCTGACATAAGCTTTTTTCACACTGAATGGTAACTTGGAAAAAACAAAAGGGCCATTGAGTTCTCTTTACGTATAACACCTAGTTCTTTGTTAGTAGTAGCTCCAGCACTAGCTGGCATCCCCTGGGTTTCCTGAATGTTGTGCGTCAAAACTGCCCTTCTATTAACATCCTCTAGTTCACAGATGTATTAAAAGAAGGTGCATCATTTTTCTGCACTGTTCCAGAGTAAGCAGACTTTTGCTGAGCTCTCTGCAAACTAAAGCAAGGCCAGACGAAAATATTACCTTTCTTAAAATACATTAAATCTTTCTAGTTTCTTTCTCTTAACTTGCTGTAGTTTCACTTCATAAGCAGCTATACAACTACACATATTCTCTAGTTTCCGGACAAAAATGTCAGCTCTAAATCTACTTTGCAAGCCCTACTGCATTCCTTCTGCAGTTTTAAGTAATTTATCTTCAAAGGGTCTGAAGAATTCCAAAAGTAATCCAATATAATTAAAACTTTCTTCAAGATTTAGAGTTTGTCATTGTTTCAATAGATGCGGATACTTATCCCCATATGTTAGCAATGCGTAGTATTCTAAGACCCTCTAAGAATAATTTTATAGTGCAGGCAAGCTTCTAGGTGAAATCTCTGCCAATGCATCCTTTTAAGTTTATAAAGGGAGTTCTCCAGCACCTTAAGCCCCTCCACAAACACCTCAGTATCCGGTGGAATATCGTCATGTTTTTAGTTTCCACCAATGTTTATAAAATCCAGACACAAGGGATTCTCATCCGAAAAAGATGTTAGTAGTAAACACATTCCCTCGACTCATACTGGCGGTTAAACTTCTTGGATTGTACTCCAATTATCCGATTAGATAGAAATACCTTCTGTCATGTGCTGCTGCAGTCTGACCAGAATACAAAAAATGAAAACTATAATCAGAACTGTAACAAAAGTCAGTACTAAACATAAAATAAGAAGCCAAGATGAAATATCAGCCCGACCACCACAGACACTATCATACATTAAACTTTAATGAAGCAGAAATAAACCCTTTTGTGTTGTAACGCTTCATTAGATCTAAAATCAATAACACTTCATTAAAAACCACTAATCGGTTCAAAAAACAGGAACAATGCCCATCAGTGCTGACCCACCAAAAGATTTCAAATCATCATAAAAATTCAAAATCTCAATGTGCTCACACTCAGTTCAAAGGTTGTTGCAAAAGCAGATAACCAATTAAATCATTCTAGGTATCCACTATACTATAGGATTCGGATAAACAAGTCCACAAATCATACAGGAACAAAAAAAAAAGTTATATACTTACTATAATGTTCCATCTGTGTTGTCCATCTTCATTTATCCTTGATGTATGGGTTCAATTCCAAACATCATAACCGACTCAGCCGTTACTGCAGCCCGCAAGAATCAAAAACTTGAACTTTAGTCCTACCCAGAATGCTCCTCTCCAATTTAACTCAGAACAAGTTTCAAATAAAAAAGGACAGAAAATACACCTTTACAGAGACCACATCTGGTGTCATATATGTAAAAATGCATAACTAGGACCATTACTCGTTCCACCAAGAGGTCTGAATGGAAGGGTGATGGTGGGGGGTCAAGGATAAATGAAGATGGACAACACAGATGGAACATATTGGTAAGTACATAACTTCTTTATCTGATGTTATCAATCTTCATTTAATCCTTGACATATAGGACAGAGTTCCCAGCTACCTTACATCTTGGGAGGACTCATGGAAGGATACTCCTGAGCACTATAGGACCAAATGACACTTCCTCTAGAGGCCAAATCCAATTTGTAAGGAGTAATAAAATGTGGGGTAGCCCATATTGCTGCTGCACAAATATTCACGGAAGTCTTAGAATGAAAAACTGCTGAAGTAGCTATGGCCCTAGTAGTGTGCTCTAACAGGGCCAGGTAATTCGACTTTCCTTTTGTTGCATATGGAGAATATACAATCTTTTAGCCATCTAGATAAAATAACCTTGGATACTAGCTTACACATTCTGGTAATTCAAAAGGAAACAGTCTGTCAGATTTTCTTGCGTCTTTTGTTCTATGAAGAAAGAAGCGCACATGTCTATGAACATCCAATAAACGCAAACAGTATTCACCTTTGTTTGAGAAACTGGGAAAGAATAATGGTAAGTCGATTGTCTGATTAATATTTGTTTCTGAAACCATTTTTGGTAGAAAAAGGTTCGTTTTCAAGGAAACCCTGTCTTTGTGAAATATCAATATTTTGCAATACAAGGCTTGAATTTCTAAAAATCTTCTGGCAGAAGTAATCTCCAACAGAAACGTAGTTTACAAGATAAGAATTTCAGGTCGCAGTTGGCAGCAGGCTCAAAATGAGGGAATGTACTATTGTCTGTAAGACTAAGTTTAGATCCCATATTGCACATTGATCCTTGTACAAAGGCTTTAACATCAAGGTCTCAACGCTTATGAGAAATTAATGAATATATTTTTTTCGAGCCCATTATATAAAACTTGAAATAGCCGCTAGTTGTACCCCGATAGTAGAGGAAGGGGCTCCTTCCTCAAACAGCAAAGCTAAAAATTGTAAGATTTTGTCGCTATGAGCAAAGAAGGGGTCAATGTTATCACAAACCTAGTAGGAAAATCTTTTTCCACTTGCTATTGCAGAGTTTTCCAGTGGAAAGTTTATGGAAGGCCAAAAGAATCCTATGAACTGGGGAAGATGGATAGTACCCCTGGCAATCAATAGAACTGGAGAAGTCAAGCCGTGAGCTTCAGGTTTTGAAAGTTTGGATGAACTAGTCCCTCGATGGGATAGGAGATCTGGACCCAGAGTCCAGTCGCTGAATCAGAAAAGGCCAAAGAGAGGAGAAACCAAATCTGTCAAGGCCAGAAGGGAGCAATGAGGATTACCTTGCTCTTCAACCTGATCATTTTCTTTAGAAACTGAGGAATTAATGGAATTGGGGGAAAGGCTACAGAAATCCTGTGGGCCAACTGTGCAGAAGAGCATCTCTTGGGGACTGTCCCGGAGTGGGGATCAGGGCAAAGTAGCTGCTGCACTTGTTCAGGAGCAATGCAAATAGGTCGCAGCATGGTTAGCCCCAGCAATAAAAAACTTTTCTGCCACTTGTGATTAAGAGACTATTCATCCAGCAGGAGAATACATCTGCTCAGTTTGTCTGCCATCACATTGACACTCCCCGAAATATGAGGTGCTATCAGAAAGTGTTGTTGATGTACCAAACTACTGACAGTCTGTCTGAATTGTAATTGTTCCCAAGGGGAGAGGAGTTTGAAAGGCCTGCAAACTAAAAAAACACCTCCATCAGTTCCAGGACATTGATATGCCAGCTGGCCTCCATAGGGGACAAGTGCTTTGGACAGACTTGCCCAGATAATGCCCCTCTCCCCATCTGGGCGGAGTCCGTGGTCACTATGACTTGGGGTTGACAAAGGGGCGGGCCAAGTGAATTTCCTCAGACTGAATACACCAAGCTGGATTTTTCATGCAACAGTTGGTAATAAAAAACTGATCTAACATTGGTCGATACAGTAGGTACCAGTGAAATGTTAGAAGTCACTGTAGAATTCTCAGGTGAAGTCTTGCTAGGGGGCTAACGTAATGGCCTCTGCCATCAAACTTAAGGCGTGTAAGACTAGTTGTGTGGCTACTCTTGTTTCTGACAATCTTTCACTTGGGCCTTGATGTTTTTCTATCTTAGATAAGGAAGGGAGGCAATGCAAGTATTGATATTTAGTACTGCTCCTGTGAACTCTAAAGTTTTGTGTTGGGAGTCTGTTGCGAATTTTTCGTAATTTACAGTAATCCCCAGATTGGTGCAGGTCTGGAGAAAGCAGTCTCTTGCTTGTTCTAGTAGATGCCTAGTGGGAGCGGTAATGAGCCAGTCATATAAGTATGGAAACACCTGGAATCTGTGCAGTCTCAAGTGAGCTGTAACCACTGCCATGCATTTGGTGAACACCCTGGGGGCTTTGGTGAGATGAAAGGGCAGAGCTCTGAACTGATAATGGCTGGCTGCCATCCAGAAGCGGAGAAATCTGGAGTGCTTGTCCATTTTTATGTGGTAATATGCATCCTAGAGATCTGTCGATCACATCCGACTGTCTTTCCCTAGAAACAGGAGAATAGACTGAACAGTGACCATCTGGAATTTTGTCTGTCAAATGGACTTGCTCAAAACACTTGCATCGAAAATTGGTCTCCAGTCACCTGCCTTTTTTGGCTCTGAATAAGAGAGAAAATTCTGGATTCTAGCTGGTTTGGCAGGGCCTCTCTGATGACTTATTTTTTGGCAGTTTTTAAATTTCTAGAACTGTTGGATCCCTCTGAGTGGAACATCTGGGAGTTTTTGTTGGTAATGTATGCAAGAAAAAAGAAGGGTTTGGTGTATCCTCTTGCTTATAATCCTTTGCATCCAAACATCCAAAGCTACCTGGAGCCAGGCATGTTGGTGCAAGAATAACCACCCCCCAACTGCTTCCAGAGGAAAGCAATAAGGTCTCCTTTCAAGAACTCTGGTAGGGTTTTGCAGGAAGAGAGTCCCTGGAAACCTGAATTTGCGGGCCACCTTTGTCGTGTGGATGACGTCTTCCATTAAAGCTCCGCCCTCTGCCCCTGGGGGAACCACTACCGCATGTATCCTGGAGAGGCCCTTGGGAATCTCTCAACTGCATTTTCCTGCTCCTATGGTTTCTAAAATAGGACAGTTGAGCAGAAACATGTAAGCTCACTGCAGAAAGGGTCTTTCCATCTTTTTCACACCCGGACAAAGTTTCTCGAACTTTAGGGCCAAAAAGGGAAAAATCCATCAAAGGGAGCATTGATGACTGAAGAATAGCTTTGTAAATTCGCACAAGCCCATCCATGTGCATCTCCTTATGGTCACGTTTGAACCCACTGCTCTGGTAGTACCTTCAGCTACATGAGCAATTAGCCACATGGAGGAATTAGACACAACACCATGGTAGATAACTGAGAGGCAACTTTACCTTGTACCTTTTCCGAGATAGCTCCCGCCAGGGTATCAGAGAGCTCCTTAACCAGATCCCTTTGAAGGTTGGTGAAAGGAGCCTGAAATTTGAAAGACCATAAGGCACAGTTCAATAAAACAAATTCTCTGCTAAGCCAATCCATCATCCAAGACTGAGTGGATGGACAGAGGAACTTTCCTCAGACAGTTCCTTTTGCATAACAGCTATGACCATGCCCTCTACTGATCTGGCCTCCTAGGGAAAGTTTCAATTAAGTTGGGCACCTTCCATGCCCTCTGAGCAATCACCTGAAAAGGATCATCAGTGGAGTCACTGAAGAGGTAGATGGTCAAGTGCGAAAAGCCTGCAGGTATACAGATTCCCTAGGGGTAGGGTTTTTGTGAGTTTGAATCACCAGTTTCAAAAAATTTTCAGGGCACCTTCAAGGGAAAAACCATCAGAGGTTATCTGTGGACACTTCCCGTTAATCAAAATCAGTGTCTTTGGATATGTCATCTGGGGGATGGTCTGGTGAGGTATCAAAATAAGACAGAATCTGTATCCGAGGAGTTTCATGAGGTTTAGCACTCACTGGCCCAGTGCAGGAGCAGGCTGGATAACTGGGCTCGAGGAAAGCAAATGCCTCGAGGAGGAAGAGGACAAATGAGTGGCTGAGGCAGCCAAGTTTCACTCCATAATCTTGAAGGCTGGTCTCCCAGAAGGAAGGGAGCCTACAACCCAGACAGACTGCCTTGGAACTGCAGCACCTCTCTGCCCTGGCGATACCACCTCAGAGACAAAAAACAATACCAAATGACCATGAGCCAAAGCTCCAAGGTGCAAAGATGGCCCCGAAAAATTGTAATTGAATCTTGTCCCTTCGGGCCGACCTGGTAGATATGGTCCCAAGAGATTCCAATAGCACCAAAGAACTCCTCGTGTTTCTTTTTGTGGAATAGATAGGACACTGAGGGAGACATGGGTGTATGCAAAAGGACGTCAAGTAATTCCCCAACAAAAAGATGAAAGGATGGGGAATACTGAGACGTTGCCGACTGTCAACTAGAAGTACTCGGTGCTGAATCATTCGGCACTGAAGAGGTACTCCGAGCTGAGACCTTTGGAACTGAGCTAGGGGTTTGAATCTGCAATGAAGTCCTTGGTGTCGAAGGTTTAGAGAGCAATGGAGGATGTTGGTGTTGACACCAATACCACGAAATCGGTGCAGAGTAGCTTTGGCACAGAGGATTTGTCTTGTCAGTTCTTCAGTACAAATGACCACTGGTGCAGAGGAGCTTTTTGACATAGGATTTGACTTCTTGATTTCTGTGCTTCACTACCGACATCAGTAGGTGCAGAGGATCTTTTGGAACTGAGGATTTGACTTTTAGACTGTCAGTGCCAGTGAAGGAGGTGGCAAAGACATGCTTCTCTACTTGGCCCTCCCAGAGGTGGAGGAAGAAGAGGAAGGTGATGAAATGTCAGTTTTGCTTACTTCTCATAACAGATATGGACTGGAATATACTGTACTCTTCTCGCAGGAGGTGCAGTCCCAAGCAGTATACATATAACTCATAGGAGTTTGAAGAAGGCATTTTATTGACAGACTGCTGGCATTTCTTAAGGCTAGAGGGCCCTAGGTATTTCAGCCACAATGAAGAAAGGGAATGTTTCAGTCATACCACACACACCCATGACAGATGGGTGGACGACTACACAGGAAAACAAGCATTTGTAACCTATGTAAACACACTAAAAAGCTAAATATTTTTAAAGGACTTTAAGGAAAGGATATCATACAGAGTGTACTACACCAAGGTGTATGGATAGAGAGGCATCTACCAACAATGGTAGGAGGAGAGGTACACAAAGTGTACAGTAAAGGGAGAAAAATTACCAGCAATGGTAATTAAGAACTACATGACAAAGTAAAGGGTAAGGATAGCTATAAAAATAAATTTAGTGGTGAAAAAAAGAAGAAAGGAGAGGTAATAAAAAAAAAATCCTTACTTAGCTCAAGAGGAAAGGCAAACGCATCTTGTCCAAGGAAGCGGCAAACAAGATCTGATGTAAATTGGAGTGGAGCATTCCGGGCAGGACTTAAGCTTAAGAGTTTTTGGCTCTTGTGGCCTGTAGTAATGTCAGAGTTGGTTCCAATGTTAGGAACAGAACCCGAACCTGTAAGTCAAGGATTAAATGAAGACTGACAACATCAGATCTCCTTTTTTCAATCATAACCAATGGCCAAAAAAAAAAAAAAAGACAAAAGTCATCAGTTCACTGGTTACACTGGAGGTAAAACTGTCGCTCTTCTTATATACGTTAAGATGTTGAGGCCTGCATGTTCATTTAAACAGCTTACTGAATACAAATACATCAGGATGGATGGCAAGAACAAACTTGATCTGACTGACTACATACCTGCACGCTCAGAGTCTGGCTGTTGACTCTAAATGGCACTCTTGGTTGCACATGCGCATTACTTATATGCATGTGCTGACTTACAGGAAACCTTCTTAAAGGTATATCACACACTAATCTACATCCTCCCTCTTTACTGAGCTATTTCATATAAACAATGACATTTCAATAGGCATGCAATTATACAGACACTAATAAAGGAAAATAGTCACGTCCAGGTTGCAGTGTACCTGGAAGTAGGTTTAGAGATGTGACCTGATCTCATGACATAACATGACTGGGTTTAGCAACAGGGACAGTCACTGGGGAATGTTCTGCTTGAGGCATCTCAGGGATTTTCTCAGGAATGGGGATTGCTGATTGAATGTTCTCTCAAACAAGAACATTGGACAAGTCACTCTGAGAACTAGAGTCTATCACAGGCAAGACGCCGCAACACTGGTTCGGATACTGGTAACAAATGCTTCCGATTTAGTCTGAATTCCACTCCTTGTGATTCCACAATGTACGATCTTGGCTCTTGACAAATTTTGCAAATCTGATGTGATCAAAACCTTTTGATCTCTGCATTCTCACTATCTCCTTTTTTTGCAAAGAACGGAGCAGTTTGCTGGTTTTTATCATAGTAAGACTTCTGGGACAAATGCATTTTCTACAGCTGGACTTTTACTGCGGTGGTGGTGCTGCGGTAGCGTTGTCGCATCACAGTTAGACAGTGCCCGTTCGATTCTCAGAGCGTCTTCTGTGTGTCGACATGCGTGAATGGGCGTTCCTTCATTGAAGGTTGTGCGTTAGGCCAGGCAAGCAAGCATGTAAAAATCTACCGCCAATCATTAGCGGACCGGAGTTCCGCTGTGGCGACCCCTAACCGGGAAAAGCTGAAAGAAACAAAGTGTGGTTCTGGTTTGTCTTGACGCAAGTCTCTGGGCAGGTGAACCAAGACTTATCACGAGGAATGTTTCTGAGATTTAACAAGTTGAGAAAAAGATTGGTATTCTCGCATCTGGATTTCTCTAACAGCTGTTTTGTACTCTGAACTGCATGTTCAGCCAAGCAGTTTGAGGGTATTCAGGACTACTCGCAATATGAGCAACGTCCCACGCTTCTGTAAATTTCTTAAACTGATGACTGGAAAAACTGTGCACCATTGTCAGAAGTAACTCTGTGGGGACTACCATACACAGAAAAACAACTTAGTAATGACACTACTGGAAGTTAGGATGGGAAGTAGATCAATCTAAAACCAATTTGAATAAGAGTCCACTAATACCAAGTAATGTTGACCATTCCACTCAAAGATATCTGTGGCTACTGTTGACCACGGTAGTTCAGGAATCTGGCATAAATGAAGTGGTTCTTTTTGTTGATGTAGCTTTGTACTATTACATACGGAACAAAATGAAAATACTTTCTCGATATACCTTGACATAGAAGGCCAAAATACTAGATTTCTTGCCCTTCTTCTGGCAGAATCAGTTTCTGATTGACCACGATGCAAGATCTTAATATACTCTTGCTGCAAGGATTGTGGAACAATCATCTTAGGACCTTTGATGATGACACCATTGTCTGACAATCTCATCTCTTTATGGAAAATATGGTTGCAATTCTACTGGTAAAGATTGCTTTGAAGGCCATCCCCGACTGAAAGTGGTTGGGCTTCTGGAGAAATGGATCTGAAGCTGTGTGAGTTCTGAGCTCATAAAGATGTGTGGAAGAAAAATGTATCACTTCCATAACCTCAAAATCAAGTTACTCTAAGTTGTTCTGTGCTTTTTTTTTTTGGGTGATCTGGATAAAGTATCAGCAAGATAAAGACATTTGCCTTTTGGGTAAACTAGACAAACCGTACTTCCGCAATTTGAGCATCATGTGTTGCAGTCTAGCTGCAGCTGTATGCAGAGACTTTCTCAAAATAGTAACATGAGGTTGGTGGTCAGTTTCGATCTGGATAGGTCTACTATAAACATAATCATGAAACTTCGAACTTGCAAACATAATTGCCAAAAGCTCTCGCAATGTGAGCATATTATATCTTGGTTTGGGTAAGAGTTCTCACACAGGATACTGGTCTACCCCCTTGAAGAATGACCGTACCTAAACTAAACTTACAAGCATCATGTGAAAGAGTAACTGGTTTGTGAACCAGTGCGATAGTAGCTAAGAGTTGGTGCATTAGCAATTTTCTGCTTCAGGACATCAAATACGTTTTGGTAATGTTCTGACCACGACCAAATAACATCTTTGCGAGTCAGCTCTCTGAGCGGTGTTTAAAGTTGGCTTAAATCTGGAATGAACTTGCCTAGACAGTTGACCATGCCAAGAAAATGTTGTAGGGCTTGGACATTCAGCGTGGAGCTGGCATCTCGAGAATTGCTGTTTGCTTTGAAGGATCTGATTTGTAAGCTTACACAGGTAAACAAGTGACCAACATAAGTAACGTCTTGTAGCCAGAATTTGCACTTATGAGGATTCAGCTTAAGATTCACTTGATGTGCTCTTTCCAGAACTTTCTTGAGGTTTCTGTCATGTTGGACTTCACCATTGCCTCCTACTAGGATATCATCTACTATAATAGCACATAGATGGCACTAAAGAATTTGCTCCACTGCACATTGAAAGACTTCACTGGCAGAATTTACTCCAAATGGGATTCTCAGAAATCTGCATCTTCCAAATGGTGTACCGAATGTGGTTAACAAAGAAGATTTTCGGTCAAGCAAAATCTACCAAAATGAACTCTCTGCATCCAAGACAGAAAAAACAGTGGCATTTGGCATGAGGGCAGCAACCTCTGTCTGTGTGCCTTGGATGGTGAGGCCTTTTTAATGCTTTGTTCAAATCTCTTGGATCAATACATATTCCGATATTATCTGAGGTTTTCTTACGAGCCATTACCATGGAGGATGCCAATTCAGTTGGTACTTTTACTGGACAAATTACTCCTAGCTACACCATTTTGTCTAGCTCGGCTTTGAATCTGTTCTGCATAGTTACTGGAACTTTCCGTGATGGTCTGATAACTGGGTTGACCCTATGGGTCACAACTGGTAGCTTGCCTAGTTTGTCTGCAAAAATAATAAGCATACTAAGAAAGAATATTTGGGCGAAATTTCAGCTGTCATTCAGGCTTACATGGCGAACTTATTTATTAAATGAAAGCAGTCCCACTTTCAAACCATCTCTGAGGCCTAATAAAGACTGCACGTGCCTCTTGACTACGAAAAACTGCAAGACAGGTGTTCCCAAGCAGAGTAACATGAAAGCACTACTGAGCCTTCGGTCTGAATCTCTTCACCACGGTAAGCAACAACGCACACTTTGTCAAGCCAAGTTGTTCTGCAGCTTTTACTCTGGCAAATGTTTCTGCTAACATAAAATTGCAAATTGAGCCAGTATCTACTCTGAGCTCTACAGGACTCATTAATCCAAACAGTACAAAAGATCTCATTCTTTGCCCACAAATCTACTGCATTGACTGTTTCCA